>NC_048411.1:2258971-2268385 GCF_013103735.1 Etheostoma cragini | reverse complement strand
CACCAGGTCCCCCCCCCCCCTCTTTTTTTTTCTGCACTACCAATACTTTATATTTTTGTATATTGTGTGAACACTGTAAATGGGTTGCTCAAATCTTTTTGCCCATGTACTGCACTTGTGTATAATGACAATAAAGGCTTTCTATTCCATCTAACAGTCGGAGAGTTTTCAAATGACAGACTGAATGTAGCATTTAATTTCACATGAGCAGATTTTTGTGTATCTTATTGTAAAGTGTTATTATCTTGACCAGAATCCCTTCGCCCTATCTATGACACATGTGGGTGCAATGTTTGGGTGCTGCATATTTTGGGCCGTACAGTGAAGTCAGTTGATGAGGCCCACTGTTGCGTGAGTAAGACAGGGGTGCTGGGACTGGGTCTGGGGCTTGCTGCTCCCTTTTCCTCAGTCTTGTCCTAATCTGTGGCTCTTCACAGCCAAAGCCCTTATCCCTTTATAATCCATGGAATGAAGTTGTTTAGCTCGCAGCCGTCATCCATCCCTCTTTTTAATCAAGCTAATGGAGGCAACATAAAGTGTATTGATTCCTCTCGCCGTGGTTTTCCGAATGACTCGACGGCTGTTCCAGGCAGAGCCGCCATCCTGCATTTCTTATTTTTTTTCCTTTCTTTCCCCCTCTTCCGCCTGTCCATCTTGTGAGGTTGGAATAAGCAAAAAGAGAGAAAAGCAAACATCTTCTATTTCTGCTGCTCAACTTCACAAATCTCACACCCTGCTTGACTGATGTGTGACCTCTGAGTGGCCGAGCTCTTGACCTGTGAAGAGAAGGCTTATGTCTTCCTGCTGCTAATCTGGAGAGTCAGCCGCCAGCCGGAGCGAGGGCGGCAGGCCAATCTAAAACTCCTGTAACAAATCAGATGGCACGCAGCCAAGTGTCATAAGAAACAGACAGGTAATGACAATTCACTTACCCCCTATGTAGGAATCAATTCTCCCACAATGCACCTGTCACAGAGCCCTGAAGCCGAAGCCATTTCTTCCCACTGTCTGACACAGTAATTGCATGTAAAAACTATTTTTGCAAGCTGTATTTCAGGAAATTGTGATGAATCATGCCACCAAACTTTTTTTTTCTTCCTACATGAAATGAGATCCAGACAACGTAAGAAATAAAGGAATTCAGAAACGTTCAAATGACGCCATTGATGGGAAAGGTACATTCTACTAAATGGATTTAAATCAAACCCAGTCCACTCTGTGTTCCACTGCTGTGTTTAGAGCCTGTCAATCAGAAGCAGCTCCAACTATCTGGAAATACGTGACACCGTTCTGGCGGGCTACCTTTATGGGAGTAGTCTTTATTCTTTACATGCATGCTTACATCTGCAACGTTGAAGCCGCTTGATGCGGTATATCACAGCTCTCTGCGTTTTTATTACTGCTGATGGGTTTCTAAGCCATTATTGCATTTTGTATCAAAACGTGTTGGCCCACTCTCACCAACAAGAGAGAGCATCATTGTTTAAAGGTCCCATGGCATGAGAATATCACTTCATGAGTTTTTTACATTAATATGCGTGCCCCCAGCCTGCCTTGGCCCCCCAGTGGCCAGAAATGGTGCTAGGTGTAAACCGAGCCCTGGGTATCCTGCTCTGCCTTTGAGAAAGCTCAGACGGGCCGATCTGGATTCTTGCTCCTTATGAGGTCATAAGGGGAAAGGTTAAAGGTTTTTTTTCTGCTTTGCCTGCCCAGCGAGAGAGACATCAAGGCTTTCAAACGAGCGAAGTGGGAGTTAGTCAAGCCCCCATTTTAAATAAGGTGTTCCTATTTTCAAATAAACATTGACAGGGCCTTAAAGAGACATATCAGCAAATTTCAAGCAAATATCGCTATATGAAGGAAATGATATCTGAGGGGTATGGTGATCCCGCCCCCTCCATGTTAGCCGATGGGACCTGGTCATCATGGCAACGGCATACACGTCAATGACTGATTGAATGAGAATTACCTTTATCATTTTATTTCTATGATTTTCCATCCTGTTGTCACAATTTTCTGCTGAAGTGTGATGATGCAATTATTTGGAAGGACCATTTACATTTTGCGTGATAACTCACTCTCTCCATGATGTTTGTATTTTCGCAGTTGGAATTATCATTTTTGCAGCCCGGATTCATTCCCAACTCCTAAATTACAGGGCAGAGCAGCAGCTCAACCGCCGCGCTGTAACATAATTAGTATGAAGAGAGACAACAGCTGAGAGTAGAATGAAAGACTGAAAATCTGCCTAGGGAGGTTGGTTGGGGGGTGCATGGGGTTAACAATACAGGACTTTCACCCAGGAGACCGGGGTTCATATCCTGGTTTTGTCATTCTGTAACCCCACCCAACATCTTTTCTTAAACCTAACTGTCCCGTTCATTTATACATTTAGTCATAGAGCGATCTCATTCAAAGTGCTTTTCAAAAAGAAAACAATTAAAATACAAACAATACCATAAAAATAAAAAGTAAATGCCACTATACAAAGACATCCAAGATAAATGAACATTTAGGACTCACACGCGGCAGTGGATAAGTAAGTCTTAAGCTTTGATTTTTAAACCTCAGTTGAACACGCCAGTCTAACATCTGATCCATGATGTTGGAGGACGAAACGAAAAGGCTCGCTCACCAACCGTTTTCTTCCTAACCTCTGACACAGTAAGAAGTCCTGACCCATGGGAGTAAAGACGAATTTAGAAGATTGGACGGATATATAGTGGTGCAAGGCCATTCCCTATTTTGTACGTTAACAGCAAAACCTTAAAATCTTCTCTAACCTGAACCCAGAGCCAGTGCGGTGAGGCCAGCACAGGAGTACATAGGACGCTAAAGGCATCAGCAACAAACCCAAGAGGTACCTGAACAAGCGGCTGTTGTTGACATGATGGGAGTGATAATGTGTTATTTTTTGCAGCATTGTAAAGGCAAGGCAGCTTTATTTGTAGAGCACATTTCAGCAACAGGGCAATTCAAAGTGCTTTACACAAAATCAGTTAAAAAAAACGTTAAAAATAAAAACAGATAAAACACAAGAATAAACAGTTACAAATAAAATAAAAGTAAAAGTTACAGTGCAGTATAAGAAATTAAACATTAAAGAAATGAGCATTATTTAAAGAAAGGCAACATCAAAAAGAAAGGTCTTCAGCCTTGATTTAAAGAACCGAGAGTAGCAGCGGACCTGCAGCTTTCTGGGAGTTTGTTCCAGATATGAGGAGCACAGAAACTGAACGCTGCTTCCCCTTGTTTAGTTCTGACTCTGGGGACAGAAAGTAGACCTGTCCCAGATGACCTGAGAGGTCTCGGGGGGGTCATAGTGTAGTAGCAGATCTGAAATGTATTTTGGTCCTAAACCATTGAGTGATTTATAAACTAGAAAAAGTACTTTGAAATCAATTCTTTGAGGTACAGGAAGCCAGTGTAAAGACTTCAGAACTGGAGTGATGTGATCCAGTCTCTTGGTCTTAGTGAGGACCCGAGCACCAGCGTTCTGAATCAGCTGTAAAAGAGGACACTTTTGCTTTAGCAGAGGGCGTTACTGTTCACCACTGTTTGAGATGAACCTAGTGCTTCATGTTAGAAGACGAATACCATGTTATAGTAGCCTGGAAGTCTAGACGCATCCTGTGATTTGCAGCCAGGGTCGTCCAGCGACTCTCAATTGGATTGAGAGCTGGAAAAAACAATTTCTGGTCAGGCCAATCGCATCGTGAATAGAGTCGGTGGGCGGGCTTAAGATAATGGCGGCAGAGTTGCGAACAACGGTCTTCCGAATCGGCTTTGGAAGACTAGGATTCAAGCTCTACTTTTGAGAAAAGAACAAATCTATACATACATACTATAAATCTACACTTCTATCTATCTATCTATCTATCTATCTATCTATCTAGCGTTGCTCTGGTTGGTTGTAGCGCCATCCTGTAGCGTGCAGAGTGAATTTGAAAAAGACTGCCCTTCATCCCCCCCCCCCCCCCCGGATTGAGCCCTACCCAACATCTTGATGTCAGCCTAATGTTATAGGGTTTCAAACCAAATCAAAAGGGCAACGTGACACATTTTGAATTTCACTTTGAAATCTCATGCTACAAATGATACAGCAAAAGTTGCATAACAAAGTTGCATTTTCAGCATTGTTTTAAAATAAGCCGTGTCCACTTCAGCATTATCCTAACGGAGTGAGACATTTATCTCTGAGTCAATTTATAACCTGCCTGTGTTGCTGTACTGCACCATACTCTCTTGGACTTAAGGTAATGTTGTAAAATGATATACTGTACCTAAGTCACTCTCTCTCAGTTACTTTCCTTAAAGACTGATAATGATTCTTGGCCTCTATTATCATTTAAGAGAGATCAAAGAGCAAAATTAGTCCCATTTTTTCCTTTAAAGTGACATAAGTGTTGACCCGGGAGAATCCCCGCCAGGCCTGCCAGAAATCATCAAGGAAGTAATGTTCCATTATGCGCACCATTTGTTGTATTCCACTGGGCCGAATTAGAGTGGGAGGTTAAGGCATGACAGAGGGTGTCCCCATCACTTTGGTATCACTGTCCTAAAAGGCATTGACCTCTCACTCAGAATAGTGCAAAGAAACACATTCAGCGTCATAAATCAACCCAGCATGAAATATTTCACTCTTCTTCCATTTCTAATAGCCCCTTCCAAAGATCGCCACTTTACCATACTATGAATACACATGTCTCTAAAGCAAAAGCCTTTCTGAATTAACATTATTGACTGAGGGGCAATTAAGTCCTTGTGTAATGGTTAATGGAAGGTTAATGTTAAAGTCTCGAGATAAGGTGTGGGGCTAAAAACGCATTTATTGATTCTATAGTTCGGCGGGTGATTTCAGACATTATTAGATAAATGCTTCTCTACACATTTTAACCAATATATTACCTTTTGGCTATTAATGGCAATTTGTGTGCGTTTGCCGGCAGATCACTGTGTGATTTCACACCTGGCTTATGACAGAAGATATATATTATGATCATTTATATGTAATCGTTATTGCTGGGACACTGCAGATGAAAAGGATAAAGATTTGAGCCAACAGATACCGCCATGAAACTCCCCCCGTTGATCAAGAATATTATATCTATGATTGTTGGATTCGGTTATTCTTATTTTCATGCAGTATTTTATTGGTTGTAATGTTATTATTACTTTCTGCTCAAATAATCAAGTAACAATATTTAGTTCAAAGTAATAAAATTAAATGCAACGCTTTTTGCAAAACATATCTGAGTTGTTTAAACAGACCCATGCCTCAAAAAGTACATTAACTCTCGTGTTTTTGTTCCCTTTTTTAAACACTTTTGATGCTTCTTTTCTGATGTTTATCACTTTTTTCACGTTTTCACGCCACGTAATGTTAACTTATTAACTTTATTTTAACAGTTATTTTTGGTATATATGGTCAATAAACCTTATTTATAGGAAATTACACCTAATGTTTGAGTTAGAAAAGCAGAAATTAGGAATTATTTAGACTAAAATTAAAGGAATGGATGTTGATGGATAATCACAGACTGGAATATGTCAACTTTTATACTTTATACTATTTGAAAACCTTTTTTTATTTTTTTTTTTCAAATGCTATAAAATTGAATAAGAAGCCCCAAAATTAATGAAAGTAGAGATGTGTGCTTGCCAAAGAGCATTGTGTGAAATCAGTCATGTTATTTTGGGGAATTAAAAAGAACATTGATATAGGAAAACGGGTCAGATTGACCCGAGGACAACATGGGGGTTAAATATTAAAGAAGATGGGGGTGCCAGGCTTAAGAAAATATATAATGAGTTGACAAAATCGGCATTATGAATGAAATGATTTGTATGAAGTGTGAACACTGAGACAATTCATTTAAGTATAATGTTAACAAAATGTCATGCAAAAATACCATTTCATTTGTAATACTACCTCACCTTTGTAGTAATGGCCCAGTGGCTTAGCATCAAAGTAAGATTTCTGAGACTAGTATTTACCACGATGGTTCAAAATGATGTTAAAATGCACCCGATACAAGAAAATAAAAAATAAAAAGACGTTTAAAGGGTGCCAGGCACCCCTTAATCTCTGATCCTAGAGTCGCCCTTGCTTCTCTGTGACCATTTTAAATGGTGTCACCATCTTCCCTGATCTTAGCTTCGAACCTGGCGAGTACAGAGCCTCAGTAATAAGAAGGACTGGCACAACCTTGAAAATGAGACCCAAGTTGTAATAAACTGGAATTAGTTCTGTTATTTATGAGTATTTTGTCCGTGATATAATGTAGCCTAATGTTGCATTTTACCTGCAGGGGCGAAGTGACAAAGGACAGATTCAAAAGATCCTCACCCAATTGTGGATTCCAAGTGGCTTACATTTCATTTATGATTGATAGAAATAGTGACATTAGGGGGGAGTGGTGGGGGGGTCGGGGGGCATTCCCCTTTGGTGAAAGTTTTTGCAGTAATAGTCCAAATTTGGTTGCTTCTGGCACATTCTGATGCCACTATTCCATCATATATACTGATCTTATTTATTGCATTTATGAGTTTTCCTCCTTATGTTTTTTTTATATATATTTTTTTATATACTATTGCCTATATCTAGGAGTCTTTCAATCAACTGACACAACCTGAGAAATGTGAACACTCACATCCTCATGATGTGTTGTAAGTGTGGAGGACAATGGGCACCGACATGGAGAGTGCGGGGGACATGTCCCCCAGGTACCCTGGGTCGGCTACGCCCAATGCGTGTGTGTCAAACTTATTCATTATAATATGGTTTCAATTCCCAAATGAAATTATCGTCATTGAAAGTCATCAATAGGTATCAATGTGACACCAGGCATCACATCGTGAGCAGAAAAGCTGTAACGCCAGTGCCAACCTGCTGCCATATTTGTCATACAGATGGCCGCTTTGTGTTGTTTGGACTGTGGAAGTCTGCTGCTGAGTCAGGTAAATAGGTCGGATGTACGGTGGCGCTGGCCTCTGTCCACGGTGACCCACAGAGAGATGAGAGTCTTTCATTCCACTGACAAAAGTGTTGGGACTCTTTTTATTCCGGCGTGAAATCTGATCGGAGGGAAGAGAGAAGTCCCCAAACATTGGGCCGCTCTGTAAAAGTGTCTCAGCTCCACATGTGGGGAGGACGGATTGGGTTCTTTATTAAGGCTGGAGGACACACCCTGCCAGCAGAACAAACATGAGCACTGTCACTGTGTTTGGCCTCTAAGATGACGAAAGTAACACAGTGCACCCCCCGCAGCCACACGAAGAGAGACATCAGCCAGGTCTGGTGCTAGGTCTACGGTGATATGGTTCAACCAATCAATCAATCAAGGCAAGTAGCACAAAGTATTTCATATAATAACCCCCCTACCCCCATCCTAAAAACACACAAATATACTCGCATAACACAATATCCCTCCCCCCAGCCCAATACACCCACCTACCCAGCCCTAAATCGGAAGTTTTTTTAAAACAGGAAGCGGGCTGAAGAAAAGCCATCATAACTAACACCAGAGGCAATATCTAGATAAATAAAATAAATTAAAGCTGTAAACGGTGGCTTATAAGTACATAAACTGTAGATTTTTAAGAACAATCCATAAAATACAGATACATAAATAAGTAGAGTAAGAAACCAACTGCATGTAAATAAATAAATAGACCATAGTAAAAGTATTAATACTTAAAAAGGTAGTTTTTTGGCCTTTAAAAACATCAACACTATATGGTATGGTTAGGAGCATTCAGATGAGAGAGGTTTATATCAGCTGATGTAGAATACTCATTTGGACCAATAATCATGAAGGTTTTCAAACGAACTTTGTTATTAGTAGAAAGTTATATAGTAGGTGGGGGGGCCCTCGTAGCTCACCTGGCGGAGCGTGCCCAAATGCAAAGGCCAAGTCCATAATGCAGCAGTCTGGGATTGACTCGAGCCACTCAAAAGCCCTAAAAATAAACTTAAAAAAGGATGTTATAGTCATGTTGAATAAGTCCTGTCAAACAATCAGGGTGTAATATAGATTTGATCTATGGCATATCAAATGTTTCCTCAACAAATACTGCCAGGTGTCTTTGCATGAGTCCTCCATCATTTTGATACTGTGCACTGCTTTGTTTGCATATATCTGGCAATAAACACCACATGCAACAAGAACAATAAAACTTGCAGTTTGATCAATTAAAAACCCAACGCTATTGGTAAATTCCAACCATAGGACATGATCCTCAGTTCGCATTGGGCACCGTGACCTTTGTTGCATTTAAGTCCCCACATGCTTCTCCCCTTGTTTCCTGACATCTCTCTATATACTGTCCACTTGATTAGATATCCATGAATTCCTGAAAAGATTAATTTGGATTTGATATTAATGTGTTTACGACATTGACATGTTCTCAGGCTGCTGCATTACAAGAAGAATTCTCTGTTCCCCGGTACAGTCCTGAGACTGGACGGTCCATGCTGGTCTTCTGTCATAGTGACGCACCCATATCACTTTGCAAATGGCACAAAGCTGGAGAGATTAACCTGGCTTAATTAGAAATACAATAACCTGCTGGTGACAAAAGTCTGCGGTGTCTTTCAGCAGCGGTCAGGAGAGGTGACGATTGAGAGGAGCACAGGGATTGACTCCGGGGGTCTGCTCGTAAACCCCCCCCGAACCAAAGCCTTAAACACAAAAGCTAATGCCGGTGCTCTTCCTTCAGTGCTTTCTTTCAGCCTCTGAGCAGCAAACAAAAGTGGACACTGTGTGCAAGACACAGCCCTGATCAACTGACCCAAAAGTTAGAATCGACACATTAGGGCCAGTGACAGGGCCTGGCGTTAAGAAAGCCAAGCGTTGGGGAAACATGATGACTACCAATGCGCCAGGAACACTTTCCAGAGACGTCTGACAGAGGATCTGTGGAGGAACAGGGACACCTTATTGTCCAAATGCACCCAGCTCCGCCTGTTCTCATTAATCATAAGTTTGAAAAGCTACGACAAGTTAAGCACTGTAATTTGTATGATTTCTACAGTTTTTTGCTGTAGGTACCAGCTTGACTGCTGCTGTATGTGAACATGGCTGGTCGCATAGGGAGGCTGTCGGGGAGATCGGTAGGGCGTTAAAACACAGGACCATCACTTCCCTAGGAAAAAAAAGACTTTCACACAGGAAATATGTGTTCCTTGAAAATTGAATCCAAACCATGATCTTTTTCCTAAAGTTAACTAGCCGCTTTGGTGCCTAAACTTAACTTTTGTAACATAACGTTCTCTTTTTCTTTGCTGAACTTAACCACAATCTCAGCCGAAACGCCGCCAGCTCGCGGTGCTCTGGACCCGGCTCACAGTCAACTATTGTGACTAAACAACAAACTACCGCTGGCCTGATGAAGCACAATGCAGACAACCAC
>NC_048411.1:2257507-2258871 GCF_013103735.1 Etheostoma cragini | reverse complement strand
GAGCACTGTAGCTGGTATTACAGAGCTCTGTATCGGCTAAACAAAACTACTAATTCCTGTCGTCTCCCAGTTTTCTTATGATATAATATGTTTGAGTTTAGACAATTTTTTAAACAAACCCATTCATGCTAATGCGTTGCACAGTTAAAGGACTGACCGTTGGCTCATATGCTTAATCTGTATCCTGACGTATCTCCTGCCTTGTCATTCATTCAGACCCGGATCAATTATGGGCCAGGATCAGAGCTGGGACAGGCCCTGTTGTGGTCATACACAAAATAGCCATAAAAAGAAAAAGAAAAAAACACTGAAAACGATGTTAGTTCTAAGTTGGCCATATACACTGTTTTTTAATCAAACTGTTATATTTGTATGACAGGCCCTTATGTGTGTAACTATCTTCTGATAATGTATGTAAATGAAAACCTTGTGAATGAATAAGAACATGTAATCCAGGCTTTTGAAGGATTGGAAGTATCAACATTTCTTGTGGCTTTAACTTTTAGAAGTCTCAACTGCTAAATTCTTCCTGCGTGGAGAGGTTTTCCAGTGACTGGATCAAGAGCAGGATTCAGGGTCATTAGTGCGAGTCTGGAGCATCTCAATTAGCGACGGATGTGCCACTCGTCTTTGTTTTCTCAGTTCAACTTTATGAATCAGGTTAACCCGCGTGTTGTCTTCCTGTTGACCTGCAACTTTGTGTTTTTCTGGGTTAAAATTTCAACATTTTGTTCCTTTTTTTTACACTTTTCTCAATGTTTTTGTCAATTTTCTTCCAATATTTTGTCACTTTTTGGATGTTTTTTTATTTACGTTTTTGTCAATTGTTTTGCCGCTTTTTCCAATGTTTTTGATAATTTTTGTCACTTTTTCCAATTTTTAGGTCACTTTATCAGCATTTAAAAAGAATGTTTTGTTGATTTTTTCCTGCGTTTTTTGTATTTTTATTTCAACATTTTTTTCTGCGTTATTATGTCATATTTCTGATAGAGAACGTTTTTATGAACAGGTCAAATGTGACCCAAAGACAGGAGGGTTAAGGGAGTGTAGCTTTAACCAAGGACAGACAAACCGCTCTTTTCATGGATACTTTTGCAGCCAAAGCTGGTGTGAAGAGGGCCGCGGAGCACAGAAAAGAAAGTGGATATACCAGGTGGCGCTACACTTGAAAATCTCATTATGTTTTCAGCGACACAATACCGGACAAGGCGGCGAAGGCGGGGCGACAAAGCCGAGCGCCTTCCTCACTTCCCTTCACCTGGAGAGGGCCCTGTGCAGCAGCCAGCAGAACCACGAATGCTAACAAATAAATCACAAAGAAATATCATATGTGTGACAACGAGAAGACTAGCCGTGTTGTAGTT
>NC_048411.1:2253187-2257328 GCF_013103735.1 Etheostoma cragini | reverse complement strand
TTTTGACCTCAACCCCCTCCCCCTTGCCCCCGCTCTCCTGTTGTATTACTTCAGCTCCTAGTTTAACACTTAGTTTAAGATGTTCCCCCCATGGCTGCCCCGGAACCCATGCCCTGGACTGAGTGACAGACAATGCTCATTTAAAACACAAAAGCACATAGACTCTCATTCAGACTACAGCTGCCCTCTTTCAGACCTGTATTCTAAAGCCACTTTCTGTTGTCCCCTGCTCAGGTTTTTCCCCACGGAGGGAAATAAAGCTGGGCCCCACTGCATTGCATTTGGTGTGAGGGGAGAGAAGGGCTCGCCTGTTAGAAATAAAGAAGGGAAAAAGCTCTCCACTGAGAGGACACCTTAGAGGTGCACCTTTCGCTTTGTCCGGGGCAGTTGGCTGGAAAAATGGAAGGCGAAGTAGGAAGGGAAAACATCATGCAGGTGGGCTCTTCGCCCCTAATGTGTTTATGAAAGATTCTTTGATAAAAAGGGGGGAAAGAGCGTCTGCTGATTCCCAATGAGCTTTTTGTCGCTTTCCCCCTCCCTAGTTTCAGATTTAGCACCTTGCAGGCAATCGCCCTCCAACCACTCCACTTACAAAACATATACATGTGTTGGTTGTTGAAGGTAAGCCAAGCTGATTTATCTTTTTGGATGAGGGCGGGCTGTGCATATTTCAGATGATGAGTCTATAGATTGGTGGGGGAATATTGGAGCGGTTGTTGCTGTTAATTGTCAGTTATGCTGCGTTGTGACAGTTTCTCTGACTGAATTTAAAAGGCAGACAATCGCCTATATTCAAATTTTTCTCAGTGCTTTGCGATGGAAGAAAATATGAAGCTGGTTCACAAATCCATATCTGCTTTTTTTCTGGCAAAATTGCTTGATGTCATCTTGCAGATAAGGTGCCGTGTGCAACTTGGTGTTTTCTTTTAATTGGAAGCAATCCTTTCATATTTTTGCTGCTCAGATATTTCATGTTCAACTGTTTTGGCCTCTAAACTCTGGCTATCTGAATTATTATTGCATGTGAATATGGGTTGCTTATGTTGCTGTTTAAACTATTTACAATATAGTCATATTGTTCTATAATTCTGAAAGTTGTAATTAGAAATGTTAATGCACTAGCGTTGCTTATATTTGAAAATCTTACAACATTCAGCTATTAATGTAATGACAAAATAAGTTGTTCCTTTAAAAATATATATATATATATATATATATATATATATATACATACATTAATATATATGTACTGATGTGAAATGTCTCTTGACTAATTAAGATGTTCTTATTTCTCCTCGATGAAGGCGCACAATTATACCTGGAATATCCCAACATGTGTAAAAAACATTGATATACAAAAACTAGATGCAGTAATTCATTTGTGTGCATTGGAATTTATTTTGTAGGCTATTTCTATATTGAATTCAGAAGTCACTCACAAAACAACAAAACGAAAGACTCAATGTGTGGCGTGCTTAAAAAAGAAAAGCTGAGAATGTGGCAAACCCTTTACGAAGGAGTCCATCGACTCTGAACAATCGGATCAAATAAAGACAATGGACAACACACAAAATCAGTCTGACACTAAGACATTAAGACAATGTTTTTGCAAATAGGTTTTATCATTGCTCCAAACTTCAGGTCAGTTTCAGTGATAACTCCACACTAAAACAATCCACAAAAGGAAGAAATGTTACTACTTTTTAAAAGATGCTAGAATTCATAAAACAACTCAAGAATATATTACATGTACACGTTGTATAAACATACATCATTTTATTTTTTAATTATGACAATTATACAATTATTGCTTTGACAATATTCTCACCATAATAAACACTTATAACAGTTAACTCTATAGGGAGTTTGAAGTTTAGAAACTTGTATCACTAGCATGTTTTTTTGAGGCATTTTAGGCTTTTTATTTGACAGGACAGCTTGGAAATCAACAGTAGAAGAGAGGGGGAAGGATATGCAAGCAAAAGGCAGCAGGTCGGAATTGAACCTGCAGCTGCTAAGGCAAGGACTGAGCCTCCGTACATGAGGCGCATTCTCTACCAGATGACCCGAATCTCCGTCATGTTGAACGCGTATAAAATGTGAAGTACTCCTTGCTAGAGTCCGTGGTCTGTGTTGTTTTAGGGGAACAAAGTGCGTACATTTTTACACAATCAACTCAGACACCAAATTAAAATAGTGCAAAGTAAACACAGTGTGGACTTAATTGTGGAATTAGGACAACATCATGACAGTGTATCATTTCCTCAACCAATCATGATGATCGATTTTTAGTTTGTGGAAAATGGTAAATGGTTTTTGTTAAGACCCAACGTGTGCCTGTCACCTGTCAATAATGTCTCGGAGCAGCAGTCTAGTCTCCGTGTACAGTCAGGAACACTATCACACTGATAGTAACAATGAGTGACAGACGATCAGCTGCAGCAGACATTACCCAGACTCCGACTCGGGGCATCAGCACGGCGACAATGCGAACGCTTCACTAGTTTTAAAAAGGAAGAGGAGGCTGTGGAGCAGAAGGGAGGGGTCCATTTTTTTTTTTTGTTTTTTTTATTCTCGCATGAGGCACATTCTCTTTTTGCAGTGTATCAGAATACAGGATGCACTGTCTGATTTCTGTTCCCTTGCAACTATCTTGTCCCAATTCAAACCTCTTGTGGTTTATGTGGCTGAGATCCTGTTTCCAGCAGAGCCACCTGACCATGAAAAGAGTGTATGTGTCACGTTGCTGTGGAGCCAGCATCTCTGACAAGCAGCTGCTCTTTACACCCGCAGAAACACATAGAGGACATGGAGCCAAAAAAGTCTTTAATTATCAATAATCTACATCGACATAGTACGTTAAAGGTAATTTCCACGTAATGTATGGCAGATATGGGCGACTGCTGCAGCATTTGTCAGAGAGACAGCTGTTGTCAGGAAGACATTTTCATGTTCAGAGGAATCCCACAGATCCGGTGACCTGACTTATTGTTATCACTGAATGTGACTTGTTTCCGTCAGGAAGGAGGATAAAACCTCTGGCTTGTGGGCATAAGGCGGGCGTCTTTTGTCCTTTCACAAGCCTCGTTACCTCATGACAGCTCATAAAGGGAACTGAGGCATCACAACTCAAACAGTAATTTGTGTGATATTGTAATATTATTCCCACCGTTTTATTTTCTGAATCGGGAACACATGCTTCTATTGTTCCAATTATGTAAGCATAATATTAACAAACAAAAGCACTTTGTCATGCAGGGAAATGTTTTGGGGGGTATTGTTACAGAACTTCGCTGTCTCTGGTATCACCAGTTGCCCACAGTGATCCGCCATGGTTGTCACATCTTGCAATGAGACATAGCTTGTTGTGACTGGTATAAAAAGGAGAACATTCATCCTAAAGCAACTAAAGTAAATGTCACATTTCAGTACAACACAACTTCATGTTGTATGGATACTGTCTTTACATAACATGTCAATGCATTGCCCTTCAAAATGCAAGTAAAATGGTTTTATTGACAAATTTTCCACCAAAAACTGGCTTTGTTGTTGTCTTATTTGAATGAATGTCCCACCTGTTGTCTCTTCTTACCTGAGCGGACTGCTGCTCGGGCAGATTGCTGACAGGTGACAGCCACATGTGTCTTAGAAAATTTTTTAGCCGAGGCTAACGCAATGGCCCAGCCGGCGCAGAGCATTTTTAATATTTTTAATGAAATTATGTCTATGCTAAGTGAAGGAGTCGGGTTAATCAAGGACTCAAAGTAACTCTGTCCTGCGCTATTCCACGCAGAAATGATCTGGACACTAAATTTTTGTCAGATTGCACCATTACAGTGGTGCAATCTGACTCTGAATTGAGAACCAGAGCGGTGACATCTCCGATGATGCTCAATCAATTTGTGTGATATCCTGTGAAATTACGGCGACTCATATTTAATTTTAGCTTTAAGTTTAGCGATTCTTACAGTTAATTGTAGCCGATAAAAGGTGACTGGGGTCTGGGTACAGAGCACCATGAGGTTACGGTTGTTGCAGTGGCAGTTAAGTTTAGCCGACACAAGCTAAGCATCATGTGGTGACGCCAGTTAAATTTAGGCACCAAAACTAGTTAACATTAGAAAAAAAAGGGGGGAAATGG
>NC_048411.1:2234681-2253087 GCF_013103735.1 Etheostoma cragini | reverse complement strand
CTGTTTCCTGGTGAAAGTCTTGTGTTTTCTCCTTGACTTCTCCAGGACATGAACACCTGTTTCCTGGTGAAAGTCTTGCGCTTCTTCCTGGACAGAAACTCCACTCCCCAGAGATGGGAAGTAACAAAGAACAAATACTTTGTTACTTTAGATTTTTCTGATATTTTTACTTTATTTTACTATACAATTAACAGAAATGATCAGTTCACTGCTTTCATTGAATGAGGTGTTTTATTCAATTTTCTAGCATTTTAAGACAAAGAAATGATGATAAAAATGTTCAAAAAAACAAAAGCTTCAAACACAACAATAAAGTGAAAAAAAGAATGTGTTGGGAAAAAAAAACTATTTTAAATTTAGACACATTAAATAAAAAATGACATGGTCGAATGGAAGACAACACAAGGGTTAATACAAATATCCGTACTTTCTAATCCTTACATTTTTCTAATTTGGCTCGTTACTGTAGTTTTGAACATGAGGTCAGGTGTGATTGTGAGTGCCTCACATTACGAGCGGGTGCATGCGCCGCACAGAGAAGAAAGTGAGGGAAAAGAAAAAGAGACTAGCTGTCCGGAGGATAATCAGCTGTGATTGTGTGTGCGAGTCCTTGAGAGCTGTAAGTCACGTAACTTTTGTTGTCAGTTCATTTAAGCCTGTTGTTGTATTGGTCTTTAGTTCTGGCACATTTAAAGTACCTTAGCTAGTGATTTTGTTTTTCGTGTTCCTCCCCTGTTACCTAGGTTGCACGTTACATCATTGTGTATTAACAGACACACCTGGGGCCAATCTGATGTATTACATACACTGTAGTCCAAGGCATGTGTGATACCACACCACTGAAGAACAAGAACATGTGAAAACAGAAGTAGGGACATTCTTTGTCTACTCACCCATAAAAATAGATTGTTACAGGGAAAGAAAGAAACACCCAACTAATTTATATTATATAATACCGATATAATAAAAAGGAGATCTACGTATATAACGTAGAGGTACAGTACAATAAAATATTAAAATCTAAGGGGCAGATTTTCTCGAACTTTGATAAATGTTTTCTAAATAATTCACTACTAACTAAAGAAGAGGCAATGTATTCAAGACAATTTAGAAAACTGAGAGACTCTGGCCTCTAACCCCCTCTTGCCCTCGAAAGCATCAACAAAGAACTATTTTTAAGATTAAAAAAGGATTCTGATAGAATCATTCGGCAATGATTCCTTGAGGAATCATTTCAGCCAAAAGGTATTTTTCCTTGCAGCCGATCCTGGTCGGACATTATGGGACTCTGATGTCTCAGTGGGTGCTGATTGAGGTGCGTGGCAGCGCTGCATGTGAAGGCAAGCAGGTCGCATGGGTTTTCAGGTTTGATTTCACACTGCTCGCAGCCTGGTCATTCACTGCCTGGGCAGCGCACTCCACGTCCGGGAAAGGTTTCCCTTACAAATTGGTTACATGCAACTCCCAGCTTACACTCCAGCACCTCTCCATTTTTTATGATGAGGTCTAAATGAGGGGAAACTCCTCGCTGTTGGGCATTTGTTTACTCATGCAAGGACATTTTTACATTCTAGGAAAACCAAATTGTATAATAGTAGCCCGTCAGCCTGTAGATACGTACTATAAATGGTAAACATGCCAAAAGCCATACAAAAAAGAAACGTGGGTAGCACACACAGATAGAGAAAAGCCCATCATGAGTCAATAGGAAGAGAAAAGGAGGACGCAGGGGGAGGCAATAATTCCTGTTGATGCTTCCCGATGGCATCCTCAGCCTTGTGTCAAATTCATTCATTCGTTATCATCAACATTAAAATGACATCATCAGCAGCTGATTCACAGTAGCACGGTGCACGTCGTCGGTACTGCATATGCAGAGTTATTTGGCATAAGTATAAGTGTTGGTGTTCATTTTTACTGAAATTTAACTTTAGTGTATTTTATGGATAGGTCAAACAACACAGCACCTTCACGCAGGGGACCGGGGTTCATGTCCCACATGTCACGCTTCCTAAACCAAACTGTAGCTTTCTCCTTTTCCGAAAACCCAACTGTCCCGTTCATGTCCCACGTGTCCTGGACACTATACTAAACCTAACTGTGTCAACGTGAGACCAATAGTTTAGACCCAGTATGACTAGATAAAGCGCATTTAGATCTGACGCTAAAGGAGACTTTTAGCGTCAATGACAACGCCAAAGAAACCTGACCGTGTGTGTATTTTATGCGACGGGAGTGAGAATGTGTTAAAAAAAAGACACACACATCCCTTGTGCCCCACTGAGCTGGGCTCTCGGTCAAAACAACTGGACGGAAAAAAGGAACAGACCGGCACACCTAACAGCCGTGTTAGAAGATTTTAGTGATCTGAGAGTCACCGTCTTAAATACCCAGAGCGAACATGTGGCATACCACAACTGTCAAAATAACACATACAATACATCAAATCAAATATGCAGTTCATGTACGATAACATGTATTGAGGTTACATGAAGTACATACTAAAAACAAAGTGTGTATATACAAGAGCCATGGTGTACACAAGGGGAAAAAACTGAATATATACAAAGAAATATGTACTCTCATATTACAGGTCCAAGGCATGTGTGATACTACACCACTAAAGAAGAAGAACATGGAAAAAATTGGAAATTTCATTTTCAGAGAAGCCTTTGACTTCTTACTCATAAAAATAGATTGTTACAGGGAAAGAAAGTAACAACAAATATATAATATATAATACAGATATAAGAAAAAAGAGAACTATGTATATAATTTAGGGGTACTACAGCAAACGTTCTATAACAAAATAATAATATCTATAATATAGAGTATCAAAAAAAGGTCCTTTATGTCTGCAGTGTGTGTGTGTGTGTGTGTGCGCGTGTGTGTGTCAAAAGTGGATCATGTGTGTGTGCAGACTCTGATAGAAAAGTAGGCATCAGTAACAGTATCCCTTCTCAAACCAGAGTTCTTTTTAGTACAGTAGACACAGTATTCATTTACAGTTTCTAAATATGTTTTGACAAGATACAGACAAAAGACATCATTTGTAATAATAAGTCATAATGTATACTGTTTATATTTCTTTATTTATACTGTTTATTCATTTATTTAGATGACGTCAGATCATTCAGAAAATGTCCTGTAGTCATTGTTTTATGGGATGCACCACCAGCTTCTTGTGCTTCATTAAAAGAGCAATGGGATAATAATAATAATAGTAATAACAAATTAAGTTTGAAACATCAGTCAAAGACTATCAGTCTGGGTTACAGTAAGCAAAAGTCATATTGGGCCAGTTATCATGTAGTCTATATCCAACGGATAGTTAGTATTTAGTTAGTGATTAGTGTATTCAAAGAGCGTGCTAGTCCGAGCACAGCAGGTCACCTAACATGCAAACAGTTCCATAAGCTATGTATTAATAATAAGAATAATATAAATGGTATTTATAGGCGCCTTTCTCGGCACTCAAGGACGCTATACAGGGTATTCATGCATTAAAAACAGCAACAAAAATTAAAAATAAAAATACCATAAAACAACAAAATGCAGAGCAATAGATATTCAAGTGGAATAGGCAGTTGTAAACACATGTGTTTCGAGTTGAGACTTGAAATGGGGGGATGAATCAATGTTTCTGAGTTGGGGGGGGGGGGTATGGAGGGTGAAGGTCTCAGTGAAACAATTAGGACATAAGACGTGTTAAATGAGATGGAAACGGAGGCAGTAGTTCGTTGTGCTGTTTCATTAAACTGTGCTATTTGAGAAAACTATTTTTCCACCCTGTTTATACTGGCTTGGAAACCGGAGGGTTGCCGGTTCAACTCTCCTTACGGACAAGGCAGAGTGTGGACTGGAGAGGTTCCAGGTTTTGTATTGCATGTGTGTATTTTGGGCCAGTGTGTGTGTGTGTGTGTAACGTTTGAAAAAATAGAGTAAAATCTAAACTTCTTCTATCAGTTTTGTGGTAAGCGAGACATTTAATTGCAGTGCATGTCGCAGGATTTCACATTGCAATGACAATGTGTCCAATCAATTACATGATGTGGCGACACAAGATTGGATTATTAGTTTTTCCATAACTTCTCATTTATCATTCATTTTACTTTGTTTTGAAAAGTAAATAAGAGAGTTTCTGGTTAGAAGGTAACCTTGAGGGAAGAGAGTATACGTGGAGAGACAGTCTCGTTACGATAGAGATAGAGATCTCTTCATTTTAAAGTATGTTGTTCGGGTTAAGTAGTTACTCTTTGAGTTATTGTTTTGCCAGCTGTGAAACTGATCGACTTCCTCATGCAAATATGTGAAGGAGTGAATATGTGTTGTGTGAAAACATTCATTTGTAGAGCTGCAGTTTTTCCAGCTGCCATCCTTCCCCGCCGTTGCTGTACAGCTGCTGTTATGTGATTCTCTGATATCTCTCAGTTCAAATTATTCAAAGGGGCCACATGTGCGCTGTTATCGCAGACCTCGGTGGTTAATCTTTATTGTCAAGGGGAAAATACTGCAACGCCAATCGCCGCGCAAACTGTATTCAAATCCTAGCTATTGAGTTAAATACTGTAGATTAGCTCATCTCCATATATATAGCAGAACATAGCTGAGATCTACTTGAACATTCCCCACAAATAAAATTCAAGTATTGGAACATCAATGCGATGTGCCGTTTTCCCTGTGACTTCTCTGAATTTACTTGTCATTCTTTTAACCTGAAATAGTTGTGGCAACAAATGGATGTAGATAATCCGATCTCAAAAGTCAAATTCCTGCCAATAGGCAAATAAAATGTGGACTAGAACAAGCATGACACTTATTAACCTGGGAATGAACACAGTGAATACGTACAACTGACAATAACACTAATTTTCCATGATGAAAAAAGCTCATTTGGATTCATGGATAAGGCCTTTCTGTATAAATCAGTGAAATAAACATACGTGGAAAGAGAAGTGAAACATAAAAATAGAATTTCAGACAAGGTCTCCCGAGCAGAGGAACAGAATGTGCTCATTAGTATTAGTTTGCAGCAGTGGCTGCGATCGTGTGGCCGTGTGCAAGTCGACAGGCGGTGAACGTAGCGGGCCCTGGCACTATATATCATATCCTGGTCTATTCTAACAACACATTGTTAATTGATTCAATACTTGAATAAACCTTGGTTCTGACGGAGAAAAGGTTTTGTGGGGAAATAATTAAATATCGCAAGATTTTATTGCTCTCCTTTCACGCGGATCCACGAGGTTGCCAGCATGCTTCCTGGTGTGTATTCACAGCCTCGCTTCATTGTGTGCCCTCCAAAGAGAACAAGCTGCAGAACACAATGTGTTAACCAGTGTGTAATCCAGGATTCACAATTACACAGTACAGATGCAAAGAGCTCATAACACCCTGCGCAGTACTGAGAGGCAGATGTGTCAAGTAACACAGTACAAATAGTTGGTTCCCTTGCTTAAGTAGACATTTAGGTTATGTATACTTTATTGGAGCAATTATTTTACAGCAGACAATTTACTTCTACTCCCATATATATATATATATATATATATATATATATATATATATATATATATATGGCTGTCACTACCCAATGTGAGATGTGAGTTGTGTGTGCAAAGTTATGCCATAAAGTATACATATTCATGGCATAATGTGTCATACTGAAATATGGGAAATCCATAAAATACTAAACTTTTTTCCTTACTGACAGAAGATGGAAATCATTTCAGAAATGTTGTAGCTATCTATGATTGTTTGATTGCTAACGTTAGCTCAAAACGCCCTTCCACTGCCAGCGTTTGTCATGTTTGATGCTAGCTTGTAGCCAGCAGCGAACCGACTTCGTTAAGTAGGTCCATTTTCCTCTCGTTAGCATCTTGTAGGCTACTTGTTGCAACGTGATGCATGCGTGACTGACATCTGCACTCACACACATGGGCCGCTATTTTCATAAAAGGACATTTCAACCTCTATGTTTTCAAAAATAACATCGTGCACAGCTGTTTCAGGAAAGTGTTTGGTTACACGCACCCGTGTATATATGCCGTTAACGCCGTCAAGAGCACGCCAAACTTGTAGGTGACAGGGTAACGAGAAGCTCAAGCCCACGTTAGCCAATCAGAATCTCTTCCTCTCTCTTCTCTTCCTCACTTCCTCGGCTGCCTAGACCTCCGGTCGTGTCAGTTTACACGCAGACGTGTGTACGAATATTTCAGAAATCTCCACTCTGGCCGGAGGTTTTAGAAAAACTCGTTTTCAGAGAAGAATTCTCCATTTGTGTGTCAACGAAGGGCAAAAATGAAAGGCCTGAGATAGCTGCTTTTTTTTCTTATTTAGCTCCCAAACGTCCGCAACCTTCACGTATCAGCTGTTTTTACCATAGCGCCGAGTCACAGACACTGCTGATCCAAACATTTCCAGTTACAGTTAACTCCAGAGCGTTGAAACAAAAAAGTCCATATGTCACTTTCTATAAATACGCTCGAGTGTACTGTGGTTCCTGATTTATCTTCTAAAATCTTTCAAAAACTATTTGGATTCCATGGAAATGTCAGAGTAATATTTTTATTATTATATATTTTAGTGATCAGCAATCATGCCGATTTGAGCACGTTCTACATGCCCAGTTGTCCAATCAGATTGCCTGATCTACGTATTGAATACGTATGTATTTCAGCTTTGCAAATAGTCATGATGTATCCCCATCCTTTTTCACCTCTCCACCAGTGATGTGTCTCATGTGTATCACGGACAAAGGACAGGTTTCATAGGCTCACAGACACATAATGTCATTGTCTCCATAACTGGTGATTCTTTTCTTCCCTAACGCTACCATGCAACGATGTGTTCCTCTCTTTTCACATGGGGATGGTTAGTGTGACCTCCCAGTTCAGACATGGCACCAGTCTCCTCTGTTCCTTTTTTAAATTGTTTTCAATGACCAGACAGCGCTGAGAGATGCAGCCTTTGTGTCCTCTTGTCCAATCCCTGCTCAAGCGCCCCATAGAAAGGTGGGTATGTTAAGGCGGAAACCGAGATGCATTTGTCATTTCAGATGTCATCGCGGCATTCCCTGCGTCCCGTCGCAATCTACTGCCTGCAATCTGTTGGCTTTTACAGGGCCAGGGCACAATTAATGCAATGTTCTCCATCTGCAAACAGAGGGGGAGCTGTCATCTCCGGGATACATGTCTGAGCACTGTTTGGCTGCTGAATGGGAGATAGGCCCTTATGATTGCTATGAAAGCTGAGCTCAGCCTTTCCTCTTGAAAAGACAAATGCAGAGAGGAGTAGCGGATTTACCCCCGGGAGAACAAAGAAAACTACAAAATCACTTCTGTTTTGCAGGGGGGCTCCGATTGACGAGAACACCCAAGCCAGATCCTTAAAATAGAAAGTTAACAGCTCATGTCACTCAGCTGCTGACAGGCAGAGGATAAGAGGCCCTGCTATAATCTCTGTGTGTTGTATCTGAATCCCTAAACAGGGACAGCACAAACTACAGTGGCAGGGCATTTATGGAAGAAGGGGGTCCTAGAAGCTACTAAGTGGTTCCTATCTTGTTTGGAGAGCGGGCTCTCAGTGCACTCTGACTCATGCTGACACATGCACTCCAGTGACAAAGTCAAGAAATGTGGCTTCAGTTGTTCAAATGAATAAGGTGCAGATTGGACAGCCTGTGATCCTAATCAACTGTTTAATCTGTGCATGCAGGACTTTAAATTGACACCCGCCAACCCGCTAAATGTAGGTAAAAATGACCCTTGGCAGGTAACATTGTGAAGTTACGAGCCAGTTGGATTGAAGATGAATGAAGCAGAGAACCCAGTGTCTGTTTGAATCCACCGGCAACAGAAACGATGGGACAAGTCCGAAATTTGGGCGGTTTTGTGTTTTTTGCTTGAAAACGTTCAATCCCAAGGCGTAAACTACGGACGTTTGATCAATGTATACCAACAGAGTGTATATTTGTAATTTACCCATGGAGATATAAAGATTATAAATTCAATTTAAAAAGAAAATTATTACCACTCTTCATTTCAACCCAAACTGCCCCCCAAGAGCCCGGGTCTGTCCCAGGTTTCTTCCCAAAGGGGAGTTTTTCCTCGTCACTGTTACGCTGTTCTGGAGGGAACTACTAGAACTGTTGGGTCCTTGTTAATTATAGAGTGTGGTCTAGACCTACTCTATCTGGGCAGTGTCTCAAGATAACTCTTGGTATGAATTGATGCCATAAATAAAATTGAATTGAAAAGAAAGTAAACTTTATTTAGGAACAAATCAAGCATGTGGCTAGTGGAAAATCTGATTGGCTGGTAACTTTACAAATGTACTAGCCATGTTGGCCGCTGATCAAACAAGTTCATTTAAAGCCCTGTGGCCATGGTTAACTTATTGAACCGTCTCATTTCATGTAGGGCTTTGCTTTGTATTGATAACATATCTGCAGTAAAGTATCACACTTTCAAACTTTTTAGGAGCAGACTGCAAGACTAGAAGCTCTGATGTTTTTTGAACAAGGAAAGCAGTAAAAACACCTTTATGTTCTTTACGTTTGCCTACACTGTCTGAAACTATAACCGAAGACAGACAATGCAGATTCTAAACCGTGAACATTATGCTTAAACAAGACTGAGGGCTCTGTTTTGGTGTCGGCACACAGCATGAAGCGCCTTCGCCGGTTTGGTATCTTTGTGTGCCCCAGTGGGAGGAGAAGTGCAGTTAGAAGGCGTAGTGATGTCAGCCCAGCCGTCTAGTGAGCACTCTTGGTGGCAAAAATAAGTGCGCCTGCTTCAGGCAGGTCAACAGCTCAGTACATGTGTGTTCCTTTTTATGTATTCACAAAGCCCTGTAATCGCACGCACGCACACACACACACACACATACAAAAACACAAACACACACACATTTCTGATTTGGGCTACATTGCCAGGCAGACAGAATAAGGATTAATGTGCAACTCTTTACAGCCATCCAAAGAAAGCAGCTATCTGTTCCATTAGTTGCATTAAAGCAGAGAAACCTGCATGGGGGTTGGGAGCAGGGCTGCACGACACAAGGAAAACATGAAATGAATGTGTATTGATGTATGAGATGTGCTAGGATGAGAATGTGCGGGTGGATGTATTTACATGTGTCTTTTTTACTCTATGCTGCTATTTGGAGAGGACAGCTATATATGCGATACACCATAACGTTGAATTTTACGTTAATGTTACTTGCGATAAATAGACAGATATATTTCGGTGTTCTGCTAAAATTCCACAAGTTGCTTGTCATCATAGAGATTTGATTGTTTCTACTGTTATTTTCAATCTCTCATGGTAATTTTGCCAGTATGCTGATACAATATATATATATATATATATATATATATATATATATATATATATATATATATATATATATCTTGTGCAGCCCTAATTGTTAGGGTTAAAAATGTATTCTTATTACTAATTACCCGGTAACGTCATTGTATTACTTTATGTTAATTTTCTTAATTTAATACTAAATGTGTGTCACTTGTATTGTACTGTGATGATGTTCTTCTTTTTGACAGTGAATACTAAAGACAGTTACATGTCCAATCAGTGAGAGTATTGTGTCATATGCCATAATGAACAATAATGAAATATTAGCTATGGTGTTTTGGGTGACCCGTGAATGTTGCATGTGTGTGCACGCTTTCATTCCTTATTTTTTGATATGTTTTAAAATCGTATTCCTGCTTATACTTACCCATTGTTACTAAATGTATCGGTGATCGGATTACGTTATTTTCTTTAACATAACACACTCCAAGCCTGCGTGTGTGCACTTCAAGCCTGTTGTTTATTATGAACTATTTCTTTCCCACATACACCTTTGAGTAACTCTTGTATGAGTAACGTTTGCTCAAGAGCTGTTTAAGGATACTATTTTTTTCAGGAAACTACATACTTTGAAACTTTTTTCAAAGATGGTGTCTTCAGGGGGAACCGATGGGTTGGAGCTGAGAGCCACCGACAAACTTTCATTGAATTTGGGTGTTTTATTTCATTTATAGCATTCCAAAAAAAAAAGGTTGAAAGAAAATTGAAAAATAAGTGACGAAATGATGGAAAAAACGACAAAAAGCGCGGAAAAAAAGTTGAGGGAAAGTTTTTTTTAAAAACTTTACGATGTGTCATGTCAGGAAAAGTGACAAAAACGTTCAAAAGATAAGTTTGAGCCAGAAAAAACAAAAAGCTGCATGGTGGACGGGAAGACAACACAAGGGGTTAACTTGTTGTGGCTTTTTGAATGAATGGTTCATGAAATCAGTCTGTTTACTGATTCCATGTTGAAGTTGTTGATTGGTGCAGAAAAACAGTCCCCTCCTACAAAAGATGGCTTCTCAGAACGGACCACCATTTGCCTGAAGATGGTCTAGAACCAAAACGTCGCCTACTTTTAATAGACAGTATTTTTTTGCAAGTTAAACAGTGTGTGTGAGTTTACTTTGCAGCAGATACTGCTCCTTGGTTCATTTTGATCATTTGCATTGCCACTTTAATTCTATGTAACATATGGCTCACTCACCCAAAACTGAAACTTGAACTGTAACGGAACACCACGAACACCAAGCTGGCGTCGTGTAACGGCCGCGTGCAGCTGTGACGCTGCCGTGTCAGAGCTCCTGCCCTGACCTCAGTACTGGACATTCTCTAACTGCAGAATCAGATAGATTTAGCTTTTTCTCATAAAACAGCATGCTACATAATCACGCAACACAAAGCACACACACACACAACACAAAATATATATGTAAAATATAAGAGGTGTCTCGTACTGGACATATAACAAAAGGACAGTATAGTGCAGGTAGTGGGACCTATTTTACACCTTATGTCATTATTTTTGGCATTGCTTGTTTATAAGGGGTGGAGGTGGAGTGGGGGGTTTCATTACTTAATTTCTATAAGCAATCATTTACTATATGCTTATAAAAATATAAAGTTTTCAATCACTGTATTACACAATGTCGCACTGACCACTGCAAGAAATCCCTACTACCACAGGCAGTACAACTTTTTAACACTTCATACAGACACATGAATACATATATACATGCATACATACATACATACAGACATACAGACATATACACATATATCACAATACTGCACTATAGTGCAACTTGCACTAACATAGCTTTACTGACATCTTTATAAATACTGTTGAAGTAGTTGTACATTTTTATTCCCAACTTGTACACACATTTTTTTTCTTCTTGTATTTTATCCTATTACTTATGTCTTGTATATTTTGTGTGTGCTGTGTGTTTGATATTTTGCTGCAAAATTTCCCAATTTGGTATCCTTAAAGTCTATCCAATCTAATCTACTGTGATCATAATCATGTCATCATAAAACTTCCAAAGATACCAACTACGTATTTTAAGCAAGATACATTTCAAATCTTTTTGTAAGCAAACATTTTAATTTGAATTGTTATCGGTGTGACTGGGTAACGTATAGTCTGATTCCTGACCAGAGATGGCTTTATCATATTTTAAATTAAACGCAGTTTTTTGTCTGATGCTAGCTAAATTGAATTCAAGCGATGTTACTATCAGTAAAAGATGATGGTGATATTTAATCCATGCATGCAAATTCATCTCTGAAAATGTCTTCGGCTTTCTGCACGCAGACTATGACTCCTCCCCACTGACGTATGCACCTTGAAGTCGACTAGCTGATCATGTTTTTTTTTTCACAAACAACAAAGACCTGTACCACTGTCACTCACTGGCTCATTTGAAACTTCATGGGAACGTTCGGGCCGGATGAAGATGGCGTTAGAGGACCAGGAGAGCTGCCTGGGGTCTGGATTTCTGCTAAGCTACAGGACGTTTGCAGTCAGCCATTTGGGTAAAGACAAGCAGAAGCCACGCGCTAATTGTAACAATATAGATCATTGGAATACAGCAAAGGAGTCTCACATTGTCAGACCTTCCTCCACAGCTCTGCAGAAGAAGGTCTGGCTGGTCGACACAGCATTCCTGGATGGGAAAAAAATGTGCTCTGGATTATTGGCATTTCTTTAAATGGAAATGATCCATAAGAACATAGGCCTTTTGGAATCTGAATTCTTTTAGCGTGAATAAAGCCAAGATATTAAATTGGTAAACTGTGTTTTTTTAAATCAGAACTAGAGTTGTGATGGTTGGAAATGTCGAAAGGCGAACCAAAATGGCTTTTCATAGTTCAATTTTGTTTGTCTACTTTGATTGAAGTGCAATTTACAATGCTAAAATTACTGTTTATTTACATGGAGTTTGGTGGCTTTAGCAATTTCGCAGATATTTAATAAAAAGGATCTTACTCTTTAACAGAAAGGTCGACCTTCTTTGAAATCCTTTCCATAATGTTGTCAGACATTTAGAATATTAATCTGAGCCTGTCAGCGGTAAACGAGCACTTTTCTGAAGATCAATGAAAGCTGGACAATTGACAATTAACTTACATTGTAGTAGGGTTAGTGGGTTCAAAATACTGGACTGATGTCAAAGATTGTGGTTCCCATCAGTCGCATATACACAAAAAAGAAAAAATAGGGTAAAAAAAATGAACAGGAGTTACCCTTCATGGACTATTTGACCACTCAATGTACATGTGCTGTTCCTGAACACTACTAATCCATTACTTTCATGTGAAATGTTTAATGCCGCTGTCTTGGCCAGAACTCCCTTGTGGAATAGATTCTGAACCTCAATGGGAACATTGCTGGTAAATAAAGGCCAATAAAAAATAGAAAGTCTGTCTGGTTGAAGCCGTTGAAGAGTCTGTGACGTGTTGGAAGACTCCAAACCTCTACCCTGACCTGACGCAGGTGAAAAGATTAATTAGCATATTATACTGAATGCATTTATTATCCAATTTCTACTGGAATGGCAATCTCACTGAATCATCTGATGGAAACTACAATTACCCCATTACATAAGCACTAAATGGAATCCAAAAAGGCAAACATCATTGACCCAGTTGTTTACAGGGCGGCATCCCAGGTCACTATCACTGTCATGATCAACGACGTACAAGTACCTGAACAGGCCCGGATGAATGAACTGAATGGGCACTAGTGATGCTCTGTGAACAATACTCCTTGAGCTCAGATAATAACCTTGTTAACATTGTTTTTCTGTTTTTTTAAAGTAAACTACTTGAAACTGATGATTCAAAGCCCCAGCACATCTTCATTTAAAAGCACTCAGGTTGTAATTTTCAGCACATCTGTCAATTTAGCAAACAGTAGCTGCAGTATGCGCTTACCATCAATAAAAAAACAAGATGCATGATGGGTCACATTGTAGCTATTCACTTCTGATGGATCCGATGGAGACTTTAGCTGCCATGTGGGTATATTGAAGACGGACTAAGACACGGACTGAGCAGGGGTCACAGCTAGGACTGGGTATCCTTCCACAAAAAATGTGATACCGAGACAGGGACTTCAATTCTATCTCCAACATGGCCTGGGAACACCTCGGGATCCCCCAGTCGGAGCTGGTTGATGTGGCTCAGGAAAGGGAAGTTTGGGGACCCCTGCCCCCGCAACCTGATACCGGAAAAGCAGAGATGGATGGATGGATGGATGGATGGATGGATGGATGGATGGTGAGGACATGGAAGAGGTTTTCTTCTGATGAGTCCTCCATGAAGACCATATTTGTACAAGTATCTCTTTATAGTGGAATGGTGTAGCCCAACTCCAGTGTCTATCAGGTCTTTCTGGATGGATCGGCCAGTCTAACGTGGGTCTGGACTTGCTTTTCTTACAATCCTGCAAGCAGTTCTGTCTGATATCTATCTTGGTCTTCCAGATCTTGCTTTAACTTCCACTGTTCCTGACGACGGCCATTTCTTAATCACATTCCCAACAGAGGATATTGGCATCTGAAAACGCTTTGCTATCTTCTTACAGCCTTCTCCTGCTTTGTGAGGGTTTATTTTCAGTTTCAGTTTTCTAGACAACTGCTTAGAAGAAGCCATGGTGCTGATTGTTGGGGGGGGGGGGGGGGGTGGTCAGATGAGTCCGGGCATTTAAAACCTTAAGATTGACATCACCTGGTCTTTCCAGATGATTATTGAGAACAATCCATGACACTGTCAGGTTTCCAAAGGGGGGGGGAGGTGAATGCTAGAAACTCTGCAGGGGGTCCAAAGTTTTGCAGAAGCCATTTTTTGGTTTTCTGCTATTTTGAAAGTGTTGATGATGGAAATAAAATATAACTTTTTGTGACATACTATACAAATGTCTAATCAGTCATTTGATGCCTTTTGGAGATTGTTCCATCTTTTCTTTATGCACATTAATACACATTTTTATCTGGGGTGCCCAAACTTTCGAACCCCACTGTAGCAGAAGGCATTTTTTTAAACTATTGAGAAACTGAGAAACATACCTCCTTATGCACTAAATAACCTAATGAATCTAATTTCTAATCAATTAAAATGTTTGAAACTATTCTAATGCACAAACTCATAAAAACTTTCAAAGCATCTGCAGGTGCAATGATCAGTCTGTAATTTTGGACTGCTGGGGAAATGATGAAGGAAGACAAAGGCACTGGATGATAACACCAAATGTCAGATGTAATAAGTCTCAGTGTGACTCTGCAGTACGTGGGCTTTCGTTTTTAGACCCGTCTCCAGGCAACGGACTATTATTTTAGTCTGTGGATAGACACTTCAATCGGATGTTGCAGCCAAATAGCTTTGAGTTACTGCATAAAATAACTCTGCAAACATGTTCCCTTTGTTTGAACACGCATGGCTGCTGTGTTGCTACACGTCTCTCAGTCGCGCACATGTGGCGAGGCCGGTGTGTGCTTGTATTACTGAAACCAGTGGTGCATAGCTGGTTAGGTGGCTTAACAAACGAAGGCTGAATCCCAGGAGCATTCCCTGCACACTCTTATTTGATTTGTTCTTGCAGCCCCAGCCTAGTCCTGCCTAAGTGCTGTACAGAGGCATATGGCCAGGCTTGTGCGGGCCTAATTACAGGCATTATCTCATTCACTTTTGTAAGGGACTGTTGTGCCATCTTCCATTTATTTAATTAGGCTTCTCACATATTAGAAAGACCCAGTTTGGGCTACAAAATGTAACATATGGGTTGAGAGGACGTGTTGCAGGGTATTAAAAATATATTCTGCCTTTTTTTGTGCTGTGGAGCAATTTGTCAAGCAATTAGCCATACTAATTAAATTTTTGTAGCGCTAATCAAACGGATATGCTAAAAGATTCTTTACATTGCCAGTCCACTGTCTGTTCCCATTTAACTTGATGGCTTAAAAGAGCCTCCTACTCCTGGCTTCCACTCCACTTGATCACCTCATTTGCATTTTATATTGGTAAATCAAATTAAGCACCCGTTGCTTTTAACATGATTGACTGCGGCCAGGGCTGCTCAGATGGGACTTTTTCTGCACAGAAAATTAGACCAATTTTAATGCGCAGGGCAGAGAGCCCAGCTCCGCTCACATTCAGCAAATCACATTCACTCAGCTAATTAAAATGATTTCCCCCCTTCTTGTCTGTGTTTGCCAAGGGGCTTTGATAGATTTGCCCACCTGCTATTTTACTGTACATGTCGTTCCCCTGCTCCCCCTCCCCCCCCGGAGGAGGCTTCTCACTCACTGTGGATCCACCATTCCCAGGCCACCATGCATGATTACAGTTGTACCCTAATGTAGCCATCAGTGTAGCCAATAACCAATCAATAAGTCTTTGTTTTCCCTTAGCTACTGTTAATACATTTTTTCTAAATGGTATTGGCATACACGGCTATTTGTCTGGATGGTTATTGTAGACATTTGAAAATAACTCGTGTATCCCTTATAATTACAGTGGAGAACAAACAGTTATGAGACTTCTATTTGATTCAGTTTCACTTCATGGATAGTTAGTGGTCACAGAGCAGAAACAGTCATTTAACAGCATTTAACGAGTGTGTGACGTCAGCTTGGGCCAAAAGTGCCCTGGTATGTCTGATATATTGATCAAGGTTGATTTGTGATGCGTGTCCCGTTATTGCAATACGCTCCCCTCCTTTAGAGACGGGACTGTATCTATTATTGAGGACACTGCTGTCATGTCCTCTGGATTGTCTGTGGCAATGTGGGAGGATCAAGCAACTTAGGTGGAGTTAACATGACACAGCTAAAAACACATGGGGGTTATTGGCAGATTTAATACAAATCAGATGAATAATCAAAGTGTTGATTGTATCAGTGTTTCAATAATAAAGCTTTGACTAATGTTTTTGTAACGCATTTTGGGATTGTTGATCTGTGAAAAGTGCTAAATAAACACAATTTACTAACTTAATAATTAAGTATCAAGAATTTGATTTGGGCGCCCCCTCCCACCTCACGGAGTCACCTGTGCTTGTCGATTAATGACACAAATGTCACGCTAAAATAATGTTACATTATAAATGAATACAGTGAGGTTATGAATTAATACAGTGACAGATTATGAACTACTGTCCGCCTGGACACAAATGCATAAGGACCCTACCGCCCTACCCTATTTGTGCATAATGGGTCCAAAGGGGCAGAGTGGTCTTGGTTGTTGTTGTTTTTTATTTCTTTATTTAAAAGGACATTAATCAACATGAGTCCACCATGTTAACGTGCCAAATTAAGCCATGCAGGCTAATTCTTCATCTGGAGTCCATAGCAGGTTGGTAGCTTAAGCCATTAGAGCATAAAAAACATATATGCATAGACAAGTGAAATGACACAACCATTATTCCACATTATGACAGCAGGCAGGTTGATGGCATGAGAAAAACACATGTATATAATAACAAGTACATGTACAGCAGACAAAAGTGCATAGACACACATTAAAACACATATATATATATATATATATAACACAGAAGCACCAAGCACATGAGAAGATACTCTGTATGAACACTACCATAGCAACAAAGACAAACACATTATTACAGATTATGGCAGCATGTTGGATTAGTCAATGACCAATGTTTTATGGATTTGATGAGATATGTTCCTTAGTTCTATGGGTAAGGTATACTATGAATGGGGAAAAAGCTGACTGTCCAAAAGTACTTTTACTACTTGGTATACCATCCCCTCTTGGAGATGCTCTGGAGGATGGATTTAGGGGGACATGGACTTTTTTTTTTACATTCAAGTAAATTACCTGCAAATGCAATCCCGTTCTCCAGTTTAACAAATCCCATTTAAGTGATTTGAATTTGTATCCATTGTTTCCAAGGCCTATTAATAAAGTGTTTCAAGTAATTGTAATGCGGTCCGTCCTGTCTGTGTCCAACTGGTAAGATTGGTAATCCCTATGTGAGACTACCATAGCATTATTGTACAACTGTGATGTGCCTCTGTGGTTAAATTGTTCCTAATATTCCTAATTTGATTGTGTTTACGAATCTTTTTTTTCAAATGTGAGTTGTTAGTCTATTACTATTCCCTGATATTTGAACTCTTGGACCACTGAAAGTCTTCTCCCTGCTACTGTAAGATCGCGATCTGACAACATAACAAAACAGCTAACTAAATACATAAAACATACAAAAATATAAAATATGTTGTTTGCTGAAATGTCAAATTAACATTGAATTGAATCAGTTTGAGGACATTGATTGCGATTGCGATAATGCGATTGATGTAGCCATTCCAGTATAGTACAGGATTACAGCAGTTTAGTTCAACAATAACACCTGCTGTATATTAATTAGGCTTCTTTGAAATTACTGACATTTCCATTTATTTATAACCTTTGATTCAGCTGATATAAAACATGCTTCTGATTTCTGATTGTAAATTAAAAAGCATTGTATCTAGCTCAGCAGAAACTGTATGTTCTATCTTCAGAATATATTGAAACAGAAATCGAGTTACATGAGCTGGGGGGGGAGAACAAAAAAAGCGAGGACGAGAGAAAATGCTGTTCTCTAAGGAGTATTCCCACTGGGAATAATAGGTGCAGCACAGTGCCGGCACCAGGCGCTTCCCCGGAACGCAACAGTCAGCTTAATTGCGGCTTTTAGGATCATTACTGCTCCCATGTGAATGTCAAAATGGACAAGGCTAGCGGGCCTTTGACAAACAGGCAACCACCACCCACCGCCCTGCAGTGGCAGTCACAAGGGGGCAGGCCCATAACCGAGAAGAAAACACAGGCCGGGTTTGTTGTCCTCTCTCCCTCCAACCAGAGCAGGAAAATGTTGCAGAAGGTCTCGGAAAAAACATCAAAAACCATCTTTCAATCTCTCATTTGCTCAATTTATACAGTACATACACAGTATATACTGTGTGTTGTATTTTATGGGTATTATATACATATATATGGTGTGGTTTGAGAAGTGTGTGTGTGTGGGGGGGGGGGGG
>NC_048411.1:2226096-2234581 GCF_013103735.1 Etheostoma cragini | reverse complement strand
TATATATATATATATATATATATATATATATATATATATATATATATATATATGTGTATGTATGTATGTATGTATGTATGTATGTATGTGTGTGTGAATGAATGCATTGTGCAACACTAGTCTCTCTTTTACACCTCCAACCTTTGCAGACTCCAGTTGTCATGGCTGCGAATGGCTCATTACAGACGGGCTAGTTGAGGAGCCCATTCATCATTCAAGAGCAGAAGCTTGCATCCAACTCAAGAGCTGAAGGGAAGTGGCTACCCAAGAGCCTTGGCCCCGTCCCTACAATCATCCAATGAGGTCCTCCATTAAGCGCTGTTCCTCCTAGTGTGGAACATAATGTAAAGTACTCCTTTTCTAAAAGCTTTGTCAAAAGTCTTCACTTGTCATAATCCTGTCACTGATGCCTCACTTCAGGTTCTCTGGAGCTTACCGTTAGCGTTTTTGAAATCAACTTTCTGAGGGTGCTTCGTTTATCTTAAAGTAATAAAGTATGGCAACATTCCTTAGTTTTACTTTAATGGCACACTCATATATTTGGAGATCAGCAGCCTGCTGTTGGTTTGTGTTATCTATACCCAAGGAAATGAAGATAAATATAATTTTATCCATGACTTATAAATCAGATCTAATTTTGTGTGTGCGTGTGTGTGTGCGTGTGCGTGCGCAGGAGTCTGCTGATGGTTAACATGTGGAACTATGGCAGATGTTCTGTATCTGTCAGATTTTCATTCTTTTTTTCAATATACAGTATAACTGTTGTTTAATTTAATTTGCGCGAGCGTGCGTGCGTGCGTGCGTGCGTGCGTGTGTGTGTGTTTGTGTGTGTGTGCGTGTGTGCGCGCCTGCGTTTGTGCGCGTGTGTGTGTGTTATCATGATACATTGTGGGCTGTACAGAGGCCAAAACCAAAAAGATGAATCCGGTTATAGTCATCATGGTTTTTAATCATTAATAAATCCCAACAATAACAATAAATACCAAGTTAATCATCGAGTCCTACTGTGGCGCTGGCCATGCAACACGTTTTCCATGACTTGTCTCTATGTCAAGCATTGTGTAACTGAGTGCTGACATGTGCTGTATGGATACAATAACAATAATGGAGGCCAACCAATCGAGGAGTATCATCGGGATGTGGACTCTGACCCCCGACCCCACCCCTTCTTTGCGAGCATTGGCTAAGTTGTTGAACAAAACAACATTGCCTGAAAAGAACCATTAAAAAGACGGGGGGGGGCAGAATCCATTTCCTAGTGTGGTATGCATACCGGGTAAGAGCCTTTTCAGTGATTTTACAGTCAAGCTTGTTTTGGTTTCCAATGTTGTTGTGCCATTTTCAGCGGTGACTCTGAGCGCACAAATCCAACCTATCAAAACAAGGAAGGTCAAAACTCTCAGGTGTTGTGCCCGTCTGAGTGCTTTAAAGCCAAGTGCGTTATCGTTTTCCAGCCGGAGAGAGGCTATGATAGTAGCAGAGGATGAAGGTTAGCAGACAGCACATCACTTGGAGTGCTTTAAAGCCATACCTGATTTGTTTTGTAGCGCCGCCACTCTGCCTTGTTTTGCACATTCATATGAGGAGAGAGCGCCGGGCTGATTCCACGTTCTCCAGCGGCGGCGATGCAAACAGCTGGAGCAGACCCAAAGGGGAAGCTGCTGTTGGCCACACTAACACGCTGCAGTGTGTGGGCGCCTGCGGGGGAGATAAATCCCGACATCGGACTGTCAGACTGCCGCAAGCTCAGGTTCAGGGCACAACCTCTTCAAGTTTAAATTGAGTTTGCTATTAGAAGAACAGGACTGAGATTGATTTAGGATCGTCAAAGAGCTTTTTCAGAAAAAAAATCTTTTTGTTTTGTTTTGTTGTTTCTGAAGACTGAGTGACAAAAAGGAGTAAGCCGATGCACACACAGTACACTTAAGTTTCTACCGTTTCTGTTTAGGACACAGCATAAACTCAAAGCCTGCTTAGAATTAGTGTGTGGTATAGAAGTGGGACACAGCCAGTCTGATTTCTCTGTGTTGCCAGGTTGGTCAGTGTTCAAGTGTCAGGCTCGGTTGTGGATTTAGTCTTTCTAATAAGGCCAAGCTAATAAGCCGTTCTGTATTGTACGGTCAGTGCTAAACAGCATTCAAGTATGTGTTGAGATTTTAAAACAGATATCTTGTGCTTGATGTTCTTTTTTTTTCTTTGGCTTTAATCTGATTGGTCCAGCTGTGTGAGGCGGAACACTGTCAGAGGAGCCGGACTCTCTGCCTCTGGCATTAGGAGTCACATGTTTCAGTTGGTGTGCTTACAGTATACATATTAATAAAAAAGTATAAATCAAATGTGCAGCCATATACACAACCTCGCTACACTTAAGCGCATGATCTTGCGTCATTGGTAAGAATCGATACAACCCAAAAAATTTAAAATAAATACTTCACTGTTGACAGTTTTAGAGTTATGCTAACTGAACCTAATTGTTAGCATAGCACTAAAATGCTCCCTAATACAATATTTGGAAATGCACACATAATGCTGTCTATTTGATTGTGGTCAGTATTTTTTATTGCATATGAGCATGTGAAGGAAATAGTCCAATGAAAATCCCCTTTGTGTTGCTTTTTTTCACAACAAGCATTTACAGTATGCATGTTTAGACCTACAAATCACTTATGCTTTACATTGTATTATTATAAATAAGCTGCTAATGCAGCAGTAAGTTGAATCACATCTTGTAGTGTGTCCATGATTGTGGCATTTCCCACATATGTGCTTTCAGAGTGGAGAAGGAGTTCGGGTTGAGACAGCTCTGCTCGTGTGTCTGCTGAATATGGAGAGTCGGGGTGTGAATCTTAACTGGTCTCACGATTCGATTATCTTTTCAACCATTCAAATCGATTCAACGTCACGATGCGTTCCCATCTTTAACATTAATATATATTGCTACACGTGGTTTTCATGAACAAATTCAAGCGGTCATATATAGCTGAACTCCCCTTTTAATTGCGTCTCTTAAAAAAGACCCTTCCTGAATGTAGCAGAGTCTGAACACGGCGGACAACAGACAACGGACAAAATACCATGATTTCCCCAACCCATATGGACACTGTGGACAAAATTCAGGATAAGTCTCGGACTAGTGCGGAACATGTAAGAAGTCCTTGATCAGATTAAGATTCCTCCTCCGGCTCATGAGCCCTCTAACCAGCCTGCAGTGTGGAACTGGGGGCGCCTCCAAAACTAGGTCTTGAAAGGAAGCAGGTCATTAAAAATGCATTGTCATCGTATATTAATTTTGTCCTGTGTAAATAAGCGGTAAGATTAGAAGACAGCCAGTGTCCGCTGTTAAAGAAAATCATTAATTGATTAACGTTGATTGTGTGCAGCCTCTGCCACGTAACGGCGACTGTCCTTAATCATATCTGCATCTGACATGAGATCACACCGAGGATGTGAGTGTGTGATGGTAGAAGACACTAAGTGTGTGTGAGAGAGTGATTCACATATAAACCTAGTGAATGCATGGCTACAAGGAATAATGGAAATGTCTAGTGAGTCAGAGAGTATTAATGCATGGCAGTCTCAGCCCACTGGCTCCTGGAGATAATGATTAAGGTGTACCTCTGTTTAATTTTTAATGCCAGCTATCTGCTCTGGACATCAGCCAACAGGCTTAAAGTAGAATTAGGTGTTTCCAAAGCTTTTCAAACGGATCACCTTTTTTCCTCTCTATGTGAACATATAGGCCCAGGACTGTGTGTGTGTTTGCGTAGGTGTAGTCAAGGGGCGTAGGTTTAGTTTCAACATTGGGGGGGCGGGGGCTTGTTGTAACCAGGGGGGTCTAGGGGTCGTACCACAACAGAATCTGAGTGCCGAACACTTCATTTCCTGCATTCTCAGAAATAAATCTCTAAAATAACAGAAAAATTTCTGGCAGTACCTTGCCCAGACTCTGTAATTAAATAAACGGAAATGTTGTGTAGCCACAGTTAAAATTAAGAAAACTTTCTCTTGGGCGATTAGAAATACTCATACTGATAGAAAGCTTTGGGGAAAAAAAACTTAAAAAATGTTGAAAGAAAGGACAGATATCGGAAACATGTCAAGAAAAACATCTGTTATCAGGGGGAGAAATCTACCTCTTCTAAATGGGGGGGGGGGGGGGGATATTGCCTGCATCCCCCCAAAAAATCTACACTAATGAGTGTAGTAGTGTGCTCACTTACATTGGTCTGGTGTGCTTCTCTCAGTTTTGTAATGTAAAAAAGTACAAATACTTCATTAATGCATTTAAGTAGAATTTTCACGTATCTGTACTGTACTTCGTTATTTATATTTCTGGAAACGTTCACTTTTGCTCCCCTACATATGTTAAATCAAGTGTATACTTTCACTCATACATTTCCCCTCAGCATCTTCGTTGCAGTTTGTCTCTTCGTTGATGTAAGGCTTTAAGAAAGTGTAAAAACCCTGACTATTCAACTTTATTATAGAATAGAATATTAGAAATCCACATTAAAGTTCATATTCAAAGTAGTTCAGTAGTTTTTTTTTTTACTTCTTTTGACAAACATTGACAGTGAGTGATTGACAGCACTCTAACTCAATTTATTGTGGGGGGGGGCAATCACATTTTTTGGGGGGGGGGGTGGACCCTTCCTGTCCCATCCCCTCTACACCCGCCCCTGACAACACCATGGGCCAAATGCAGAAACTGCACATTCACAGATCAGTTCTATAAATCTCCACCATGGAATTGTGCGTAACAGCGAGAACTTGAATCATCTCCTACAGCTGATTACCTCTTTGCGTTCCACCAGTTGTGCCTTATATGTGAGAAAGCGCTGTGTACCGTAGTATCTCGGGGCGACACATTCTCAACACAGGCTCTGCTTTTATGAATACCAGTTTACGTGTGTGTGTGTGTGTGTGTGTGTGTGTGTGTGTGTGTGTTGATGGTGATAGAGGAACGTGTCAGCCAGTGCAGCAGTGTGGCTCACTGATGAGTTTTTATGGCACAGAGGAAGAAGAGATAGACTGTGATGCAATGCTTTTGAGTAAATACAGTGTCTGTTGGTTTGGGTCTGCACGGTATATGATGACACAATATCACCAGACTTATTCTTTTATATACGAATTGTAATGTTCAATAAATCATCATAATTAAATCCCTTTCGTAAGAAGAGAAAATGTTCTTAATTTTGGTTTCTATTCTACAAAAACATACCTGTATATTATGTCTTAGATATCACACACAGCTCCAACATCTCACAGAAATGTTATTTAAAATTGCTTGTAATGCTCTATTGCATATGTTAAACTCAAGACCCGCAGGCCAAGTCCAGCTCCTTGCAAATTTTGATCTGACCCGCATATGAATTTAAGTTCACAAGAAGTTTATGCCCGCCCAGTTGTGCACCAAGGCAAAAATATGGGAAACTGTTTTCAAAACTGCAATAATGCAACACTTAAAGGTCCCATGGTATGAAAATTTCACTTTATACGTTTTTTTTATTTAACATTAATATGCGTCCCCCCCAGCCTGCCTATGGTCCCCCAGTGGCTAGAAATGATGATAGGTGTAAACTAAGCCCTGGGTATCCTGTTCTGCCTTTGAGAAAATGAAAGCTCAGATGGGCCGATCTGGAACCTTCCACTTGTGAGGTCATAAGGGGAAAGGTTACCTCCTTTTTCTCTGCTTTGCCCGCCCAGACAATTTGCCCGCCCCCCCCCCCCCATTAGAGAGAGACATCATGGCTGTCAAACGAGCATCTAGGGCTTTTTTTTTAGGGCTTTATGTCAAACAAATTGTAAGTGAGAAGGCTATGTGAGACATAAACATGAGACGTAAAAATAACAATAAAAAACATGTCAATAAACTGTACATATCTGGCCCTGGATGCAAGTCTCATTCATCCAGTGTGGCCCTTTGTAAAATTTGCCACCCCTGCTCTAATGAGATCAAATGTTCTAGTCCAAATAGATCGGAGAGATTGTGCCCCTTGTTTATAGAAACTAGAAAATGCATTTTCCTCAACTCTTGGTTTAAAACACGTGTCCCCAATATAAACACTGCTTCTTAAAAAATTGTCAAATCAATTCCCCAAATTTAACTTCCTCCATTTAAAGAGCCATTTCTGCCTCATCCCTGTGTATTCCCAGGGTGTGACACACCCAGAATCTCTACAAATACTTGTCAGTACTGTTTTCAGTTTTCTGGGATGCAACACACCCCAAATCCAAAAAGAAGTGCTTGTAAAGCCCAATCAGAGGGGCACTGGTGTATCAGCAGACAACATTGGATTTGTGTTGCCGTGGTTTTGGAGATGCTATCTGTGCGATGACTGGAGGATCTCTAACACACTGCACATGCACTCAGTCGAACAGCATCTGCTTACCGCTGGGAAATATGACTGAACTGCTGTGTTCTTAGCAGCCTAAGCAAAGAAAACTTTAACAAAACCATTAGAAAGAAGGCTAATGAGTTGATCTAACGCAGACAACCATGCTTATTATAGATAGATAGATAGATAGATACGTAGATAGATAGATAGATAGATAGATAGATAGATGGATAGATTAGATTAGATAGTATTTTCTTCATCCCGAAAGAAAATTTTAGGCATTCAGTAGCATGACAACCATAACACAACAAACACATGTATACACATATATCACACATACATATGAATACAAATAAAAATAAAAAACTCACAGAAATGTAATGACCATGATAAGTTAAGGTACTATGGTAGACTCTGTGTAGTGGTGATAGGGCAAAAGTGAACAGTGCGTGGATTGAACAGTGCAGTAGATCATGATTAAATAATAACTATGACTATTATGTATAAACATAATAACCTATAAACTGACTGACTGAATTGCTTATACAGTATTCACTGATACTGTTGGAAAAAACGTTCAGTATTTTGGGGGGTTGGCTTTTTTTGCTGCAAAGATTGTTGTTTAATCTGATCTACACTTTTTTTATGAAAGGAGAGAAGTCTGGCTCATCCACACAGCATTCTGAGATGGGAGAAAAAGTGCTGTGCTTTATTGGCATTTCTTTAAACCAATCACAATCGTCTTAGGCGGGGCTAAGCGCCGGACGGAGCCACGGTGCCTCTGCTAAATAGTCTCAGGAAGGAAGTTGTTTTGGTGGAACACGTGTACTTTCAGAAGTAGTTTTAGTCGTCAACAGAAACTTCAGATCGGACGCTGCACTACCCATGGCATCACGCACCGCTCAGAATTGCTTCTGTGTGCTGCACTTAAGGTTCAAACTATTTCAGCTTTGAACTCGTTGCAGATGACTTTCATGGCGCGACCAATTGTAGAGGGTTCCTGCGCTGTACATTGTCTCTCTGCTTTGCACCCTGCCTCGCGTTTTTTTCGTGAATTATACTGTATTTTATGTTATGTCACATATATTGAGACGTAGTATAAGGGGGAGGATGGATGGATGGATGGATGCATGGATGGATGCATGGATGGATGCATGGACTTACCCTGCAGCGATCCGAGGAACAGTAAACCATAGTCCTCATACATCCACTGGAGTTCCAATTAAGCTGTCAAGCTCCGATCTTTCTTTAGCTCTGGCTAAATTGCTGTTCCTGCACTGCTCAATGACAGTGTCACTGCTTCTGCACGGGCACAATGAAGTATAATGTCATGCTAAGATGTCACATAAAAAATGTTCAGTCTTTATTGAGTTGGCTGAATACCCAGTGCCTCTGGCTATTGCGTAGAAAACTGAAAATTTCAACAATTATTGCACCTTTAAGAACCTTGTGCTTCCCGGTGTGACTAGCAATCAAATAATTGTATTGGCGTAGGGAGGTAAATAGAAAGGCAGTGTCACATGCATTCATCTGTTTGACTGGACACTGTCTCAGATTTCTCACTACTAACCTGGTGGGCTTTTTGGGAGTCAGGCGCCAGATTTCGGGAGGGTTGGTTCCCTTTGCTCATTTCCCATCCCAATTCAATGTGGTCTCATCCAGAGTCCCGCGATTGTTTCCCTCAGCCTGCCCAGGGTACAGTGCTGCTTTTGTTCCATCCCTCCATCTGCTCCGAATACAGCCCCGGAGCCAGACAAACCTGTAGGGTATGTTATCAGGACTCTTTGTCCTGGTTCTAAGCTTCCCCTGCCCAGATCCCCATCCATACAACAGAGGAGAGGCACCACTGTAGGCACAGAGTCTGACTCTGCGTCTCCATCAGTAACTCGGAGAAGTCTCAACACACTCAGCTAATACGACAGCTGCTTCACAATGTTAACGTTTGAATGTTGTTATATCAAATGATTTATGATATATCGAATGATTTCACAGGGAAGTCCTACATACTTTGGACTGCTCGACCTTGATTAGTGCATTTTTCTTGTTTTACTGTTGCTTGAATCAAGAATGGAGAGACTGACATATACATATGAGACTGAATATGTATGTATATATATGTGTGTGTGTGTGTGTGTGTGTGTGTGTGT
>NC_048411.1:2218620-2226086 GCF_013103735.1 Etheostoma cragini | reverse complement strand
TGTGTGTGTGTGTGTGTGTGTGTGTGTGTGCGTGCGTGTGTGTGTGTTCCCACCATACAGACAGCCATTATGTCCTGTTCACCTCAGTATGACTAAAAATAAAACTAAGAATAGGTCAAATTAAGTAAATAAGGCAGCTCTATTCTTTACTGACTTACATTGTGACATACTATGAGGGGGGTGGATGGATGGATGCATGGATGGAAGGATGAATGGATGGATGGATGGATGAATGAATGGATGGATGGTCGGATGGATGGATGCATGGATGCATGGATGCATGGATGGATGGATAGATGGTCGGATGGATGGATGGATGGATGGATGCATGGATGGATGGATAGATGGTCCGATGGATAGATGGATGGATGGATGGATAGATGGTCGGATGGATAGATGGATGGATGGATGCATGGATGGATGGATGGGTCAAACAAGAGGCCTTTTACCAACGAGACTGCTGTTTGTGTCCCATGTGAAACTAAAAGTCAACATTGATTATTATTATGTTGACTCCTTAACTTACGTACGGTATTAATTTCATTTAATAAAGTTGTTTGAACCGAACCACAGTCTCTTTCTCAATCTAAACCTAGCCTAACTTGTAGTTTGGTTTGAAATTCTGACGTTAGCTAGGAGCTTATCTTAAGATGTGTTGACATGACACGCAAAATGTCCTTAAAAGTGGCGTGCTATTTCATGAGCCTCAACAAGACATTTATTGTTTCTCTGCTTTTGGAAGTCACTGCTGTCATATGGGGTAAAAAGGTATCCTTGGTGTGTCGAGATGTTTTCACTGGTTGGAAAGTGTGGAGTGAAAGTGCAACAGACAAGAAAAGCATGCCATGTCGGAGCAGAGGGCAGCGTGCTGTGACCAGCCCTGAGCAGAAGACACAAGATCTGAAATAACAGTGAATCTTGACACCAAAATTGCAGTGCATTGGTGGATTGCTGGTGACACTCCCCCCACTGCATCTCTCAGGATGGCCAGACATGGAAATAGCAGACAGACAGGCACAGTGTGTGGCATTTTTCTCGATGTAGCAAAAAAAATAACAGAGCCAATACACTCTCACATAGATAAAGCGTCTGTCCTCGCTCTCTATCAACTTGTTCCAAGCGTTCCTATTTGTTCCTCTAGTCTTGCATTGATAGACCTTCCTCCACAGCGCTGCGAAAGAAGGTCTGGCGTCCACAGAGCATTCTGGAAAGGGAGACAAATGTGCTCTGGTTTGTTGGCATTTCTTTAAACCAATCACAATCGTCTTGGGCGGGGCTAAGCGCCGGACGTAGCCGTGGTGCCTCTGCTTAATAGTCTCAGAAAGGACCTTGTTTTGGTGGAACATGTGAACGTTCACAAGTAGTTTTAGTCGTGCAACAGAAAACTCAGATTGGACAGATAGTCTAGCTAGCTGTCTGGATTTACCCTGCAGAGATCTGAGGACCAGGTAACCATAGTCCTCAGAAATCCACCAGAGGTTAGGACGCCTTCAGAGATTTGGCTGTACACATCTGGTGGGATTCCCGACACCACCGGAAAAATCTGGAAATGAGACGGCGTCAATATAGACTAATCAATTCCAAAAATTGCCTTGCACACACATAGTACAAATGTCTTTTGTGCTTGCTCAAAGGTTTTGTCATTTGTGAATTCATTGAAGATGTTATGACTGATTTGGATTAAATGCGTAGCCGCTCCAGAGTCGCCTACCTGGTCTTTAAATCTGAAAGAAATAATATTTGGAATCACACGGAGTTGCTCAACAGCATGATTGAATCTGATTTGAAAGTGTTTACCGATACTGAGTACTGCACATCATGAGTTTCTGTACTGTTCACATTGTGCCATTACGTCGCGGTAAACGGTGCGCACAGGTTTGTGAGTAGAAAGCCTCTAAAGAAAAATCTTCAGCCTGTGTGTCCCCCACGGTTAACGTCTGTTATTAGCTGCAGTGCAAATTACACCAAGGCCACAGTATCACCGTGTCTCTAACTTCATGGTCAAACACTACATTTCAACATTTCATTTGCCTTCACAGTTGGGAACAAATCCTCCACCAAGATGGTAATTAGCAAACTCTTAATTCCAATGAATGACATGTTTTCAATTAGATTTGTTGACACTCAACAACGACATAAAAAGTACATTAAAGTTCCTGCTATGAAGGACATTTACTGTATTTTGTAACCGGCATCATATGATTTTGTGTGTTTCTGTAGAGAAATTAATTTCAAATGCGTGATGATGTACAGTCGTATTAGTATCTAAAAGCCACATGTGGCGCCCGACTCCAGCACTAACAGTGTTGGGGTTCTCTTTCTATTTTCTTCTGAAGCCCATGTAAAGCTCCCAGGACACAGACACACCGGTGGGAATGCTCCCACTCAGTTGTCGTCCCAACTGGACATGTTATTTTAAGAAATGTGCAGACGACACAATGCCAACGTGACATTTTAACAGGATGGAAGACTCTTCCAGAAGTATAGAAGCGCTGAAAGTCATGTTTTTTTGCAGTTTAACTCAAACTGGATTCAAACCTAATTTTGGTTTGAGTCCTTGCTGCAAGCAACGTGCAGTAACACTAAACACACTGCAGGAAATGACTGCTCCGTCCGACCGTTTGACTTTGTATAAAAATGCTTTGCTGTCTGTCAGCGTGTCCTCTGTTGTTCTCCCAGTGACGCTCGTATGACCTCACAGCTTCTCCTCATCCACTAATTTGAAGTGAGCCCTTACAAAGGGCATCCCTCTGTCTGGGGGAAAGCTGAAAAAACTGCCATCTAAAGAAATACAAATAATTGAAATGTTTGTAATCCTATTGTTAGCAGGCGTGTGATTGTGCCACACAATGCCTTGTGTATTCTGTTATCAGGTTCAGTTAAGATAACAAGACAAAAACAGCGTATTCCTCTGTTTCACTGGCTTGACTCAAGTCCTCGACAGGGAGAAATTCTTAAAAGAAGTCATGGGATGTATGTTCAATGTCCTGTCGTAGTTAATTCATTGAAACAATAACGTGTAGGCGATTTCTGTTGCTGTATAAAACACACATATATGTACATATAAATATATTTAAACTTGTTTTATATATGTCTAAAACAACTATGTACATTATACATATTCTGTATCTATATCTATGTATATTTAGATATGTATATGTTAAAGTAACCTTTTAGTAAATATTGAAGTCCAAAATTACACAGAGGGTCAGTGGAGCATGGTCATCATCAAAATGTGATTCCAAATATCCTCATATTTTCCTTATATATCCAAATTCCTTTCATTTCATATCTTAAAACATGAAAACATGTTGTAATTGGGGTGACATTATGGTTTTGTTTCTGATGTTGACATTGTGTGTGCGTGTGTGTGTGTGTGTGTGTGGGGGGGGGGGGGGGGGGGGGGGGGGGGGGGGGGAGTTACTGCTTGAAAGTTGGTTTTAAAAAACTAACATGTCTTACCACGAATCCAACATACTAGCATATTTAAATCAGCCTATTTGTGAAGAAAGCCCAGTGATGAAGGCTTACTGGTCTATAGTTCATCCTAAGGATCCACTGTAGCACATGTGTGTTTTACATTAAAACATAATGCATAACATCCAACTACAATTATTTAATAAGCTCAAGGACCCCCTATATATATTGTTCACAAATGAAGTTGCAGAATAAACTGGCTCTACAATAACATATGGGCAGCCTAAAGCCTTTCTACATACCTTCTTAGTGCATAGAACACTAACTTATTAAAATAAAAATTACTGGAAGGATTTTATAAATGATATTTGAATGGAAAGCATACATGGGGAACAGTGAATCCTTAGGATGAACTGGATCTGGATTAGTGACTACCTTACCTATAGGCCAGTTAACCTATCATCAGTGGGGATGGATATTTTCTATTAATATGTTGGATTTATGTAAGGACATTTTAATTTTTGGAAAAGAAAATCAAAAATATACATATATGTATATGTCTATATACATGGAGACAGATGACAACATAATGACATTTGGTTTCTTAACATTTCCTGAAAGGGATTCATAGGTTTAAAATCTAATCTGACTGTCACATTTCAGATCCCTTTGTTTCAAGAAATAGGACATTCTTGGAGTCAGAAGCTCCGTTGAGGCCAAGATGTTGGGCACTGGGTCTGGCTCTGGAGCAGCCGGCAGGCCGGTGTAAACCGAGACAGCATCTGCACCAACATGACACCCAATTAACCACAGCACATCCATCAGGCCATTTAATAGATCTGATCTTCCGCCTCGCGTGCGTGTTTGACTTTGTATTCACAAAGAGGAAAAAGGATAGTGGAACTTTCCTTTTAGTCCACATTTGTAGCGTACAGGCTGAGTTGTGATAGAAAACCCACAGACCAACTCCAGTCGTTTTTGTCTCTTTTTACTTCAGTTAAGAAAAGTTACACAAAAGGTGGCAAATCTGTCGACAATAAATAATAAATAATTTCTTGTTGCACGGGAACAAACGAAACATTTTTCTTCCAGAGCTAACGGTATTTTTTTTTTTTTAAACTTATGATTAATTATACACATCTTTGGAAAAAAAAAAAAAAGTATTCTTGGACGGACAATGATTCACACAAATGTCCCACGAAAGCTTGTGGCAAAATAGAGGTATACCTTGTTGCAAATGCTTGAGAACTCTTGCCATGAAGGAAAATGGTGTAATAATTACCTAAAAATGAAGAAAACGTAGTGCTGTTCCCCTCCGACGGCCTATCATGCCTACATGATGAGGTGCGTATCGAATTAAAGAAAAATCACCTGTCAATGTTTTTTTTCTATTCAGAGTAGCGCACAGCATTTCGCAGGTATAGGATTTAGATGTCTCTCTCTCTCTCTCTCTCTCTCTCTTTCTCAGCGGTCCCGTGCATCAATGCAGTCCGGTTCATGTCTTTCGTTTTGGCAACTGTAACCAGGCGCGTGAACGTGCAGCACCGGGCCGTGATGACGCATCCGTCCGTCCGTGTGCCCGTCCGTGTGTCTCTATCTGGATGGACATTAGAATGTGTGGCTGTGGTAAAATCCCATGATTGTCTTCACAGTGTCATAATACAACCAGGGGGGTTGTTTGGTGCGGTCCGTCCGTCCGTCCGTCCGTCGGTCGGTCGGTCCGTCGGTCGGCCGGGAGGGAGGGATGGATGGATGGGGAGGATGCGGCGTCGGCGGCGGCGGCGGCGGCGGCTCAGGCCTCGATGGGGCTGGACACCATGCTGTTCGGCGTGTCTGGAAGCTGGGACGACATGGACGCTACCTCGCTGCCCGTCGAGTTCGATCCCGGACCGCCCTCCGAAAAACTGACCTGCGGGACACCGGAGGGGGGACAGGTGTTCAGAAACTGGGGCCAATTAGAACCTTTCTTTTCACTTTCAAAGAATCATACTAAACATGTTCTGAGTCACTCTAGCTTGTTTCTGATTGGAGACATTAAGTGTGTAACAATTGCCCATTGCCCTCACACTGTAGAAATACACACACAAACACAAATTATATACATGTCAAATATACATGTTGTCTTATAAATATAACAATAAGACAGGGTTTAAGTAATTCGAGATTAGAGAAAATGCACCCTATCTCATTTTTTTGGGGATGTGGACACAGTCCACCCACTGCATGTGATAGTGTAGAAGTGGTGGAAGAAATGATCATCTCCTTTACTTCAGAAAAAGTGTGTAAGTATCATCTGGAAATGTAGTTAAAGTATTTGAAGTAAAGAAGTCTCCTCCCATTGTTGTAAAGGGTCCACACAGCTGCATCATCTCAGCTGGACTTGTAGGCCGTTATATTATTGGCTAATTTCAAATTGTATTTCTATTCAAGTCATTTCAATTACATTTTATTTATAGTATTAATTCATAACAAGAGTTATCACGAGACACTTTACAGATAGAGTAGGTCTGGACCACACTAGACCACATAATTTACAAGGACCCAACTGTTCTATTTCTCTCAGACCAAAGGCATGCTCATCTCTCTGTCTATAGGCATATAATGAAATAATTTAAAAAAATAAACAAGTAAATAATAATAATAACAATAGTAATAATAATGCAAATGTGTACACTGATGTAGAAATTAAGTGCATTTACAAATACAATTTACTCTCTGTTGTTATGTTGTTGGGCCTGAATTACACACACATGCTCAGTACCTATACATGCAAAAGGTACTGGAGAGATGTCAGGGGTTCGGTGCCTTGGTCAAGAGCACCTTGGCAGTGCTTCTCCAGCTACCAGTCCACCACCAGACTTTGGTCCGGACTGGGAATTGAACCAGCGACCCTCCGGTTCCCAACACATGCAACCACCCGAAGCCTTGAATCATTGTCATTGTTTGAGTTGCGTAACCCGTCACAGCGCATCCATGTTACCGGTGTCAGAGTTTGAATGAAAATGATTTTTCATATTCATTTATACATTGCTATATGCCTGCTGTGTAATTTAAATTCCAACAAGAAAATCCGATTTTTTTATCTGATAGATTATATATATTTTTTTTAAGTGTCTGCGTGATAATACTTGAACAAAAGCCCTACATGAATGGGGAAACATAACTTTAATAAACGTATATTTAGACCTGGAACCCTTGTAGAAAAGACTGGATAGTAAATGGGATTAAAAAAAACAACAAGTTAATAGCCTAAGTGCTCACCAGAGCTCAGGGGAAGTATGTGTCTTATTTATAGCCATTTCTAGGCCTATGTATCCATATCTAAATGGAAATGTTTACTCAATCCATAAACTCAGTTTCCAGAGCAGAGATTGCGCGTCCAGGTCTTGTCATGAAGGTGATAATCTACCTCTGTGGGCGAAGAAACGCCCATACACACACCTGCAGCGTCACAAAAACCAATCCGAATAAAATAAGGATCTCCAAAGTTCAAAGTTTAAAAATCCATCATTGGTCCTTGTGTTTGTGTTTCTACACCCTGGGGCATCCGTCACGTGGTGTATTTTCAGAGTCACAAACTTTCTCAGGATAGGAATTTAACAGAAAACTAGTTGAGATGACTGACATTAGCAGTGGTGGGTGCTTTGAAAAAAGCATGTCTTTGAATGTTAAATGATGATAATCTTAATGTCCCAGGCGTAAATCCGGCCCACACACATGTCAAGCATCAGAGCTTTAGTGGCTTAGTGAAAGGAAAAGGACGCACCAGTTGTTGGAAGGCCGGCTGGTCGATGTCGCTCTGCAGGGCGAAGTCGCTGAGGACCTTCCAGGGCGGCTGGTAGCTCTGCACCTCCACCGGGTTGGCCTGGATGCCGCCGTCGTGCCGCTCCGGACTGGCCGCCACCATCGGGGTGCCAGTCATTCCCTGGATGTTCTGGAAAAGGACGATTCGCGGTCAGTACGCTACACACAACTTTTTACTCTGAGCGCGCGCGCGTGTGTGTGTGCGGGCGTGCGCGCGTGTGCGTTGGGGTTAATGGGGGGGGGGG
>NC_048411.1:2207467-2218307 GCF_013103735.1 Etheostoma cragini | reverse complement strand
CCCCCCCCCCCCCCCCCCCCCAGTCTTATTACCGTCTTATCGTTGGGCTGTTGCTGCTGCAGCTGCTTCATCAGGATGCTCCTCTTCTTGTCCTTGCACCGCTTGTTCTGGAACCAGACCCGGATGACCCGCGGGCTGAGGCCGGTCATCTCCACCAGCTGCTCCTTCATGAGGGCGTCAGGCCTCGGGTTGGCGTTATAGCAAGTCCGCAGCGTGTGCAGCTGCTTCTCGTTCAGCACCGTCCGGACCCGGGTCGTCTTCTCGGGCTGTTTGTGCACGTGAGGCCGCAGCGCGGGCTGCCGGGCCGAGATTGGTTCTGCTGTTAAGAAAGGACGGGAAAAAACCCAGGGGACAGGGTAACATTAATGCATCTGTCTGTCCCAGATAACAACGTCAACTTGTGTGTGAAAATGTGTATTTTGCCATACACGGTCCTGCAACACGATGCACAACTTTATCAATTACTCCGCATACAACACCCTGATAGACACCTTTAAGTCTTAGTCATGCTTTACAAACGCAATGTTTCTTATGTCATGCCACCTTTTTTTTACATAATAAAAGTAAAATTATACATGCTACATGTTTCCAATGTGCGTAAATGAGTGCTATGGTAAACTGCCTTTAAATGCACCATACTTGAGGAGAACAGCGCAGTTCTGATGGACTAATCAGATCCGAGGTCAGCACATACATTAAAAGCCACTATAGGGCAAGCTGGCGATACGGCGAAATAACCCTGCAACCCTTTTCTAGACATGCAGAGCACCGCACAGCATCAGACCCAACGCGTCCCGGACGCACAGGCCCCCTTTCCAGCAGTGATAACTTGGTGTATTTCTGACAGCAGCGCCCGCTGTATCTAATCTACCGAGCCTGCATGGCCTGGCTGGACAGAGGTATGCATGCAAAAGACAAAACCGCCTTAGGAGACAAAGCAGAAGCAGTCCAACATCAGAGAGTAAAGCAGAGAAGCTCCACTTGTAAGTTAATAGCACATGGCGCAGCTTCCCTGTGACTGCATGACATTTACATTCAGACAGAGATCAAACCTGGCACTAAATCACTCTGACATTACAGTAGGAGTGTGGAGAAGACTGCGCACACAGTGCCAATGTGAAACGCAAGAGGTGCATGTCATTTTGATGTCTTATGGAGAGTCAGCTCAGAAAGTCCTTTATTTTATTTTTTAACGGGCACCGGCCCAAAATCCAATTACGGGAAAAGGCATCGGAACTTCGGGCAAAATAGAAGAAAATCACAGCCAGATACGCCGAGGAGCAAGTTAAAGAATATGGTTTCCAGCTGCAAAAGTCCCAGTCTCCCAGCATGCACTCCTCGGGACTTTTACCTGCCATCTGCAGCGGTCTGGCGGGGTGCAGCGGGCTGAGCGGGTCTCCAGCGCCCAGGCTGGCCCGCTCCACCACGTCGTGGTCGGCCCGGCAGAAGAGGCCGTCCTCCCGCAGAGCGAACTCGTCCCCCGGGATGAGCTGCCGGCTGCAGGCCACGCAGCGGAAACACTCGATGTGGTAGACCTTGGAGCGGGCCCGCATCACGAAGTCGTTCTTGCTGAAGCCAATGTTGCATTTCGCGCATTTGATCCCGTACAACCTGCGGGACAAGCGCGCGTGCACACACACACACACAAACACACACACACACAAACACACACACACACACACGGTCCGATCAGTTGGAGTTGCAGCTCAGTCATTTACACAAATCTAATTATAATTATAAATGTATATAGGCTACAGTGTGACCGAAATAACACGATTGATGATTTGGCTCAATAATTAATCTACAAATAACAAAATAATAATAATAGTAGGCTAGTAATAACAATAATAGTAATAATACTAGTAATGATACTACAATAGTTTAATAAAATATCAAACATTTCTTTTATATTAGCCTAATTATAGAACATTAATTATGATTTATATTATTATAATTATAATAATAATAATAATAATAATTATTATTATTATTATTATTATTATTATTATTATTGGTAGCCTAGTATAACATCAGTAGTATAGCTGTAGCAATGTAAGTCTGTTTATGATATCTGCCTATCTAATATAATATATTTCTATGAATTTTTGTTGTTTTTTCTGACTGGCCCTTTCCACCAGTGGGACTTATTTTATTACAACACAGCAGCCAACCAGGTGAAGTCTGCTCAAGTTTAAGTCTAAGAAGTGTGAACGTGCTGATAACGCCACACCCGTGAGGTGTTTCCAGACTGAATCTGAAAAATAGCTCAAATGTGTGTTTATGATTTTGCATCGGACACATGGATTCCCTAATGTGTTGTGTTGCTTGTAAATGTTTTTTTTTTTTTTTTTTAATGCGTCTGATGTCATAACAGAAGACACTGAAAAAGACATGGATGCTCGGTCATTGTTTTAGCAGTGAAAAATAATTATAATCATGATGTTTAAAAACATAGGATTAATAAAATTAACCCATCCATTTCAGGGCTCCACGTGACTTGAATCAGTCCGAATAATATTATCAATCTGATATTGTAAAATAGCCGTCATAATTTCTTTTCAAATCGCCGCCTAGTTCCAGCTAATTCAGTGTATCTGAGGGTCCCCTGTCCTGGCCCGGCCCGGCCCGGCCCGGCCCGTCCCGGCCCTCCTACCTGATATAATCCCGTTTACAGTACGTCTTTCCGTCCCTGACGAAGCACGTGCACGACTCGTCCAGGTACTGGCTGCACTCGGCGCATTTGAGACAAGCGGCGTGCCACTCCAGGTCCGGGGAGACCCGCAGGATGTACTGGTCGTGGATCTGGTTCCCGCAGCCCACGCACAGAGACACCAGCCGCTTCTCTGCAAGAGCAGCATCACACACACACATCACACACACTTCCCTGGCCGCTGCAACAGTCTACCAAACGGCCTGCAAATAACTGAAGAGGCTACTGCAAGGTTACTATAATTATCATTATTATGATTATTATTATTATCATGATTTCTTTTCATGATGATATTATGTAATTAATATTATACGCTAAATGAGCTATTACTTTTCGATAGTCTGATTGAAAAAGTCTGTCAGATCTAAAGCTTGACTGATACTTAATTTCTGACTTTTATGGCACCAAATGCTTGAAAAGGCCAGTTCTGTCTACAGCCAGCAAAACACAACATCAACTCTCAAGTTTGGGATGAATTAAGTTCCATGAACGCATCCCAACGCCGAGCTGGTGTCTTACTTTTCGGCGGGTCCCCCATGTCTCCCATGTCCACAAAGTAAGGCGATATTAGGTCCACTGTCACGGCGGGCTGCGGCGCCTGGAAGCCTGGATGTGTCCTCCGCTGCCGGGGCTTGCCGGGCCAGGGGCTGTGCTGTCCGGCTCGGAGAGGGAGTGTGTGTGTATAGTGTGTGTTGCCGGTGTGTGTGGAGCTCTGATCCTGACAAGCGGCGGGGCTGACGTAGGACGGCAGCACGTCATCTGCACGAGCAGCTGATTGGCTGGTGCGACCCTGACCAGCACTAACCGATCACGCACACACACATACACACACGCACGCACACGCGCGCGCACTGGCACACTTATTGCTGCATATGATTTGTTTTCAAGCTTTGCTTTGCTCTTTTCTGTTCTGTTAATCTTCTCTCTGATTCGTTAGTGGGCTGCTGGTGCTGAGCGGACTTGTTGTTTCCATGGTCAGCCGAGTGTTGTCCATACAGGACAACACACTTCATTTGTATTTTTATTATGTTTTTAACTTTCAGTGTGAACGGGACATAAATTGGATCATATAATGGAGACATTCCTGGACATTCATTCTTGAACAAGGTCGCACAGGATATGGATTATATCATATTGGAGTCGATTTAACAGTCATAATTATTAAAGCCTTGCGACATGACGTAATCATAGACCAGGCCTAATGGACTAGTAGCATACCGGAATGGTGCTGGCAGATGGAAAACTTGTATTTCCACATTTTCTGCACTTCTCAGAAACTCAAAAAAAAACGCCTTGTTTTAAAGCAGTGACAGCGCATTTTTGGGTTCAACCTATAAAAAAAAGAAAAAAGATTTTAGAGCAGCTGATGGAGTGAGCCTAAATCAGGGTGCAGGCCGGGACCCGCACACCAACACGCCCTCTGCTGTTGGAAACCTCCTCACTGGGAAGCCACAGCAGCATCACCCAGAGCAGGGGACACATCAGCACTCTCTCCCAAGACGGCTTCACTGGGAAGGAGCGTGGAATGCAGCCGAGTGAAAATAATAGACATGGATGTGTATATATATATATATATATATATATATATATATATATATATATGCTACTGCTGCTGTGTCTTCCAGTTGGAGATGAAGAGACGGTCGGCTGTACCAACCCAGTGTCTTCTTTCTCTTCTCTTGAGACAGCACACATTAGATGCTGTAGATGGCATGGATGGATGGATAGATAGATAGATAGATAGATAGATAGATAGATAGATAGATGGTATGGAAACATGGAAGCATGTTTATCAGAAGAAGTGTGTGTGAAATTATCTAAAACCTAATTATCTAAAACAGATAGATAGATAGATAGATAGATAGATCAATAGTTGGATGGATGATGGATGGATAAAAGGATGGATGGATGGATGGATAGATAGATAGATAGATAGATAGATAGAATGATAGATAGTTAGAAAGATAGATAGATACATAGATACATAGACAGGTGGATTCAATTTCAGATATCACAGTTCAAGGGTAAGACATGTGTTGTTTATGTGAAACTGCATTTGACATGTGATAAATTCATAAACGTTACTTTATCATATGGACACAATTTCACAAAGACCATGTGGTTCTCAATTTTTCACATGAATGACACTTTTGATTTTTTTAAATGTAAAGAATAGAACAGGATACAGTAGCCTAGTTTGAACAAAGGGCTGGAAATGGCAGATTGGAGCAGGGCAGAATACAACTCCAACACATGAAAATGGGTCAAATGAAGAGGAGAAGAGGGATTTGATTTCTTCCTAGGGTCCACACAAAACATAAAACAGATATGACAACAGATGTGACATAAAATAAAGTAAACCTAAACATAATCACTCTCGCAAACACATTCCCCTTCATTTACACTTATATTACACTAAGTTCATAAGCACTGCGTATACACAAGTGAAATCTTACAACATATTACTATACATTAAAAAAGGGTTGGGTTTTGTTGTGGTTGGGGGGGGCGGGGGGTAACACATACAAGTGTGGGTCTTCTCCCAGACAATTTCCTTCACGTTGGTGAATTTTCTGCAACAATTTGCTCCTTTTCTGCATCAATTTATGGTGCAAGTTCTTTGAAGTGTCATTACTTTTAATTTGTCGCCTGTATTGTTAAGATGGTATGATCTACTATAGGGGTGTCTAAAATAGTTAGGAATACATATTTACAGGTAAGAAGGTGACATAGACTGAATGGTTATTTTGACCTTTTTGGGGGACTGGATTGTCTTTCATATTTTTAAGGGGGGGGGGGGGGATATTCCCTGCATCCTTCACAAAATCTATACCTATGCATGCAATCGTGCCTCATTTGTGTGTAAGATGTTCTATTGAAGGAAATGGCAAAATCGATGAATGAGAGATAAGGCACAAGGAATATACAGTGGGGTCTAAAAGTCTGGGCACCCCAGGTAAAAATGTGTATTAATGTTCATAAAGAAGCCGAGAAAAGATGAAAAAAATCTCCATTAGGCATTAAATGAAAGATTAGACATTCGTATAGTATGTCACAAAAAGTTAGATTTTAATTCCATCATTTACACTTTCAAAATAACAGAAAACAAAATCTGCAAAAGTTTGGACACCCTGCAGAGTTTCTAGAATGCCCCCCCCCCCCCCCCCCCCCCCCCCCCCCCCCCCCCCCCCTTTGGAAAGCTGTGTCATGGATTGACTTTTCATTTTTTTAAATTTAAAGAATAGAACTGGATACAATAGCCTAGTTGTAACAAAGGGCTGGAAATGGCAGATGGGAGCAGGGTAGAACTAGTAGTTAATGCCTACTGGAGATTTGCGGTCCTCTGGTCAGAATGTAATTAAGAAATGGCCGTCGTCAGGAACAGTGGAAGTTAAAGCAAGACCTGGAAGACCAAGAAAGATATCAAGAAAAGCAAGTCCAAACCCACGTTTGATTGCCCGATCATCCAGAGATCAGCATTTGAAGTTTGCAAATGGATATATAGACAAGCCTGATGCATTGTGGGAACAAGTTCTGTGGACCGCTGAGGTTAAAATATAACTTTTTGGTCACATTGACCAAAGGTACGTTTGGAGAAGAAATTAATGAAAAGATCCTCTGTCCAGCTGTTAAGCATGGGGGGGGTCAATCATGCTTTGGGGTTGTATTACAACCAGGAGCACAGGGAACATTTCATGAGTAGAAGGAAAAATGGATTTCTTCACATTTTGTCGCTTTTGAATGTTGTGGGTGCTTTTTTGATGTTTTTTCCCAAGTTATTTGATGTTTCTAATGTTGAAATTTTCAAGATTAATTTGGAAGGCCCAATTTTTGGTTTAAAATTTTTTTTTAAATAGGTCAAATTTGACCCAAGGACAACATGAGGGTTAAAACTGGATCAAAAAATAATTTGTCCCTCCCCGTTCACTCCTGGTCATATTTTTTTGAAAGATAAATCCCATGGACTGGAAGTAGAAGGGCTCGAATGTGGCTCTCTATAGGCATGTAGTTTAGTCCTATTTTAATCAAATGCCTAATGGATATTTTAAATCACATATTCAACAGTGGTATGGGTTGGGTGTGAGTACTGATCTATATCATTCGCATTCTACTTCTGGGATTGCTTTGGTGGATCTCTGAGGACTATAGTGACCTGGTCCTCAGATCTCTGCAGGGTAAATCCAGACATCTAACTAGACTATCTGTCCAATCTGAGGACTATAGTTACCTGGTCATCAGATCTCTGCAGGGTAAATCCAGACAGCTAGCTAGCCTATCTGTCCAACTCTCTCACATGACAGCCCTGTGCGGAGTTTAGCACCGCCCATGATGATTCTGATTGGTTTAAAGAAATGCCATTTAACCAGAGCATGTTTTCCTCCCATCCACAAATGCTATGTGGGGCAGCCGGACCTTCCTTCAGAGCTCTTTGGAGGAGGTCTTGCAAAGCGACACTAGGGATATAGTGACAGACTGTGCCAATTAAAGTAGACTTGAGTGTTGATGAGGACAGCTGAAGTGTCTGAAAGCCACAACAGTGACAAGCCTTATAATTTGTTACACATTGATACCTCATTCATCTCATCAACAATAATTATCAACACTGGAGGAAGAAACCATGACAGATTTTTCCCATCCAGCATTCTTACTGCATTTCAAGTAACATTGTCATGTTTGTGATACAAATCACATATCAGGACATTTTACAAAGAGATTTTATGTCTTGGCTTATGATGTTGATGGCAATCCGGCAGAACTTTCAGTTTTTACTGGTTATTTTTGCACAAATAATTTATTAAGCAATAAGACATATGATTTTGTTTCTGCTCAGCTGTGTGACACGGGGATGATCTGTTACAACACAATGCTCACAGCTTCTTTGTTGATGATCGGTGCACTCAATACAAAACGGAGTCGCAGTGAAAGAGTAGAAGGTAGCCGGAAAACAGAACTATGACTTTACCTTTACATGCACCGTAATATTCATAAGCATTCCTTGTTTTTTTGTTTGTTTTTTGCTTTATGCTCCACATTGATGGGTGGATGGGCGGGTGATAATACATAGGACTTTCATGGTAGGGAGTGGATTTTGCTTCCTGGGAGACTTTCACCTAGGAAATGTGTATTCCTTGGGAAAATCCACACTACTTTCTTCATTGGCACTGGACGTGTGGATGTAAATCGTCCACTGCAGAATTGTGTTTCATTTGATAACAATAGGAACAAATTACTCATGTCTGGGTGTTATTGGCAATGCAGATTACATATGTGGGAATATATGGCGATCATGGTCATGTTCAACTCTGAACTCGTAAAATACGGACACTTGTGCAGTGGCTATCAACGTCAGATACGACGTAAAAGTCCCCCTTCAGCATGTGTGTCGAACGCACCTGTTTGAGTAGCAGCTACACAGCCGTAAATTCGGCGTAACCGTCCAGTTGTCCCCGAGTCAAATATGACCCATTTTCAAACAGTTTCTATATCACAAATTTGGGTTTTTTTCGACCAAATTTTCAACAACAAAAATCAACATGGATGGTTCTCTACAATGCTCTTCACAAGTAACATAAATTGATTTGATTTGGCAGTTTTATTTAATTTTATTGCATTTGAAAATGAAAAAAAGATGAAAGAATGTTAAAAAAAAGGACAAAAATCTCAGAAAAAGCCTCAAAAACGCAGAAAAAATGTCTATAAACATCATAAAAAGTGACAAAATGTTGAATCAGAAAAACAAAAAGTTGCGTGGTCGATGGGAAGGTAACAAAAGGGTTAAGGAGGTAGTTTGGGGTGGAGGTCAAACAACACAGGACTATCCACTAGGAGACCTGGGTTCAAGTCCCGCGGGTCACTATTTTTAAACCCAGCTGTCGCTTTCGTCATTTCCTTAACCTAACTCTCCCATTCTTGTGCCGCGTGTCACAGAATCATACCTTTTTTAAGCCCACCCTCCATATTTTCCTTAACCTAGCTGTGTAAAAAGTGACGCCAATTGTCCCGGCCTAGTGAAGTTAGATAAAGCTTGATTAGATCTGAAGCTAAAGGAGACGTTTAGGACCAATAACAAAGCCAAAGGCACCTGACCAAGTGTCCATAGTGTCCACTATGGACACTTGGTCCACACGACGTGAGCATGTGTTGTCACCCTAATGTCTTCTACGTCTTAACGTATACCAGCAGAGCAGGGTCACCTAAAACTGAATGGTGCTAAAGCTAATATAGTGGATTTCTCAGTTTTGAACTTGCTGGGTCTCTGTTCCATCAAAAGGACAGCACTGTCCAAAGCTAGCTGGAATACCAACCCTGCTGCCAACTGCATGGGGCCCCCAGACTCCCAGTGGCCTCATGCTGACTGCTTAGAAATTGCGTTGCATGATTAATTGCACTTTGTTTTGGAATCTACACGACTAAATAACTAGCTGACATCAACAGGATCTGCTACTATGTTGAATGTGCTATTTTTTTATACCAAGAGTAGTCTCACTCCTCTGCTTCCTCAAAGATAATAGTATAACCAATACATTAGGGGTGTGAAAAAGATTGCGACAACGCGTTCTGTGATGTGGGCCTTGGGCCACTCCGTAGTGGGAACTCAGGAAGCGATGCAGCAGTAACGATGTGGGTGGCTAGCAGAAACAAAAGCTCCGTGAGCAGAAGTGGATAAAGAAAAGGGTCTCAAAAATGGACAGTTTAACTTCAAAGCTCGTCCAGATGGTTCTCTCCACTAGACTAAAGTTATTTGCGTGTACTGTCAATGTTAAGTGAGTACCATACACACAGTACCTTCAGTTCAGTATTTGTCAGTGTCTGGGATATTTGCCACACTAATACACATTTGCATAAAGCATATTTGTCTGTCCCATGTTAAGAGCATTACATAAAAACTTGAACAATATTTATTTTAATTATATTAAGAACAGATAATAATGTACCATTAATTTGTGATTAATCACAAGTTAACTAGACAATCATGCAATCAATCGTAATTACAAATTTTAATTGTCAACTTAAATATACTGTACATTTGAAAAAATATATTTTTGGGGGATTTTTGCTACTTCAATCGAATATGCATGATAATGTGTTCATAATGGACACACGTTTTTCACATTGACAGTTTCATAATTCTGTTATAAGGCACAAGTCTTTGGCCTGAGTGAACTCTCACTTTGTGCTCCTGTCTCAGAAACTCCGAATGATGTGTGTCAGGTCCTTCACCGTCATCTTAGCCCTGACCGGGACATTTCAGCAGACAGTCACAGACAGGCGTAGGCTGTCTGTCCTGTCCAGTGGCAGGGGAGGGGAGCTGCCTCCCCTGGGTGCCCCCACACAGACCATATGGCCTGGCCTGGCCCCTGTAGATGGGTGAGCTGGTCCACGGACCACCTGAGGCAGCAGGAGCTCTCATAATCACTGGAGACAAGGGCCACTTGACACCCGGCTGACAGATGGTGCTCCAGCACTGCTGCTGCGTGTGTGTTTGTGTGTGTGTCTGTGTGTGTTTGTGTGTGTGTCTGTGTGGGTTCAGATTGAGAGGCACAATAAGGGCGATGATGTGTCAGGGGTGGTTAAGCATGATGGTGGCAGCCCATCTTCCTTTGTCTCTAGGGCGGCCATAGCCCCGGGCCATAACTTCAGGCAAATTTCATCACATATAAGGAGCAGAGCCTAAACAACAGATATAGGCACAACACTGCTGTGTCCCACCCAAGTTTAATGTCTCTTTGTGTTGCAGAAACTGGCAGTTTTTGAGGTATTATTTAGATCAAAATTCTTATGATTACTAACAAAGAAACATATTTTCTTCTCTGTTATATCAATGATAGTCTTGTATGCTGGCCAGTCCACACATCATTGTGGGATGGGAGAAAAACGTGCTTGGGTTTCTTGGAGTTTCTTTAAACCAATCACAACCGTTTTGTGTGGCGTTAAAAGCCCAGACGGATCCATGGTGCCTCTGCTAAAAAGTCTCAGGAAGGAACTAGTTTTGGTGGAATATGTGTACATTCAGAAGTAGTTTTAGTCGTCAACAGAAAACTCAGATTGGACAGCTAGCTGTCTGGATTCACCCTGCAGAGATCTGAGGACCAGGTAACCACAGTCCTCAGATTGGACAGATAGTCTAGC
>NC_048411.1:2170931-2207367 GCF_013103735.1 Etheostoma cragini | reverse complement strand
TAGGTTATCATCCCTCAAATGTAGAAGAGCACGCTCACATGCTGCTATCAGGACTCATTACTGCACTTCATGTACTTTAAAACCCTATCAACGTCATTACCTACATATGTGGTGGCTGAGGTTTTACAAAGATTGGGACTACAGTTAATAAAAAAGCGAATCACTAATTGCAGGTCATTTTTCAAACTGAGAGCAAGAAACAGTAAATCATCTCAAGGACAAATTTCTCTAAACCCTGAAAAAGTTTAGAGAAGAGGAGAGATGGACTGACCCTTTAAGGCCACAGCTTTATTAATTAAGATGACACACTTTATATTCCATTCAGAAGTAGGGAATAAGTATTATCACCAAGAACAAAACATAGCAGTGCTCTGCCAATCTTCCTCTGTCATGTTGTCCCCTTTTGTTGCAGAAACACACATGCAGGATCCCCAGAAATGGTCCATGGAGTCCCTGAAAAAGACCTACCGTTTCTCTTCATGTGAAGACATTTGGGCATCCCATTGGTGGGATCAGACCAGTAAGACAAGGGAATATTAGTCCAAATGAAATAAGAGATTAAAGTATTTTAAGGCTTATCCAAAAAAACAACACTGGATAACAGTTTTTAACACTCTGAGACAGGATTTTTCAACTCAGTGGCAGCTATTTTATCTTTCAGCACAATGATCTTAATGTACGCAGTAAAACTACAGCGTTCAAGTTACCAAGTAATCTACCAGGAATGTGTGCTTGCACATAATTGTTTGGGACATTGATTGAGCCCAGTTCAACTTGCTTTGCGCTGGCTCACCTACTGTGTCAATGGATTGGCTGCATTTTATCAAGCAGGGGTAGTTGGAACTTCCCCAGCCCCCCCTGGTTTTGGCATTTGTTGCTGATGCAAAAAGTCTCCTTTAGCGTCATATTTAGACGCACTTAGCTGGGACTCTTGACATCACTGTTTGATGCTCGGGGTCCCAACCTACGTTTTACTGACATGTGGCACAAGAATGGGACACATAGGTTTAGGAAAAGATGGTGGGTGGGGACACAGAATGTATGTTACAGTGACATGTGGGACAAGGACAGGTCTCCTGGGTAAAAGTCCTGAATTTTTCTACTTTTTATCCTGCAAGAAGCTCCCTATTTTGTCCATTTCATTTTTTCAAATGAAGTACTTATACAAATGCTGATGTCAGCAAAACAAGAATCTGCATAACAGTGGGGATTGACATAGTTATTAGTGGAAATGTTGTAGAGAGACACATGTATGCGGGCCAGAATGCTTTCTTGAAGAACTATTTGATGTTCTCAACTTGCAGCATCTTTTTGCAGTGTGTTTACTGACTGTTGTCTCCGAGATGAAAAGGAGGAAGTAGCACAAACCTCTTGCCGGGCTGGCTGATGTGGGTCATTAGCCTTAGCCATAGAGGTGGCAGATCAGAAAACATTCATACAGTACAATATGTCTCTCTATTTTTCTAATAGTCATTTGTAACAATTTTAGACTGCACTCAAAAATGACGATCTCCTTCCAAATGGGGCATGAGTTCAGAAAATTCTCATATGGTTGTTTTGGCTGGCAATGACCAATTACCTATGTCCTTGTTCACTTTGGAGTGCTTCTTGAGTATGAATAAAACCAATCAAGCATTACACCAGAGACACCAAAGCCTGCTTATTAATATGCCACAGTCACATATAGCACTTAGATGTAAAATAATGAGTAAAGCCACGTTATCAACATCAAATGTATTTCTTAGGACATTTACCTTCAGAATATTTCCCAATACCAAATATCAGGTCTGAGTGCTCTCTTTGCTTCCATATCACACTTTACAGTAGAGCATACATGGTGAGAATTGATGTCTTTGTTCTACTGTCAAGAGGGGGCTGAGAAAATAATTTATAATACAGATAATTATTCTATGTGTCAGAAAGCCAGCTATTGTTAAAGTCTTGGTGAGTACTTGACTTCCATGCTGTGGCAATCACACTGACTTTAACAATATGGCTGATTGAGTGAACACGGCTGGTTGCCAAGAATAGACTTTGTTCCTAAACATGAGAGGAGTGCACATCAGTTTGATACGGCGAAAACTGGTGGAAGGAATGAGTGTTTGTCTACCGACATGTGACAGACGGAAAGAGAGCAGTGATCACTGCACTTATCAGTGTTTTTCCTTCTAGCTTGTTGTGTAACAAGTAGCAAAAATGATATTGCACTATAGACCAACAAATGCCGAAAAGCTGTTTTGCAGCAGGTTGTGTGACAAATGAACAGAAGAATCCAGATCTCCAGATATCTTTTAGAAGTATTTACTGCCAGAAGCTACGGTGGCCCTGAAGTGCAAATACTAAAGGCAAATGGAAAAATGCAAGAGCAAATCATAAAACACAACAGCAAATAGGAAAACACTTATCATTACACTCATGTTTTCAAAACAGGCATTTTTTTTCTGTGTTTTTCACCCCTCCTTCCTGTTAAAAGACAGACAGTCCGTCTGTCCAATCAGGATCCGTCATCTGCTAGATAGACCCTACCCACAAGTGTTTTTCCGATTTTCTGTTGTGTTTTCTTATTTTCTTTCACGTTTTATGATTTGTTGAAATGTTTTCCTTTTTGCCATTGCATTTTATGATTTGCTTTTGCATTTTTCCATTTGCTGTTGGGATTTGCACTTCAGGGCCACCGTAAGAACCCCACTTTATGAATATTAAACCAAATAATGATAAAGGGACTTCCCTCGTATTAAAAAAGCACATCCAATACTGCATCACGGTGTGAACAATGACCTCGGTCTGTCAACGCTCAATGTTGTGTTAACATGTCTAGACATTGCCTATATTGGTCAGATCTCTGTGAATCAATATTTCATCACGGTAACGACCAAACAGTCATAAGCTTGACAGGTTGGATAATTACTCGGAGGAGCAGTAAACACACTGGGATGTTCTCCACGTAGGAGAGGCAAGGGAGAAGTCTGTTGTTCAGAGAGATGCCCACTTCTCAGTCAGATTGGTGGCATCATGACATAAAAGGGACTCCAATCTGTTTTGCTCATCAGATTATAGGAGATTTCCTCGGCCAGCATATGGGGAGGATGGATGGATGCAGAGTGTGTGTTGGAGCAGGTTGGATGCTCTTTGGAGGAGGGGTGGGAAGGGGTGTTTGTTCTCTGGTGCCACAGCCTCTCAAAGCTTTCTCTGCTCAGATTGCCTGTCTGAGCCTTAAGCATGGTGGCCAGGCTAAAGCACTGACCGCGACACCCCTCCACTTTGCCTGGAATCCACAGGCAGGTCTGAGCTGGCCCAAAAAGAATTCTACCAATCCCCACATTGTACGTATGAGCTTGCAATTTATTTCTTCAAATCAGTGGAATTCTTGTCACTTTTGAAAAGCTCCAAAGCTGCGTCTGAAATTCCACGCTAACATGCAATTTAGTAGGCTAAAAAACGATAGTAGCAACCACTTATAGCCAAGTTGAAATTAATCCAATAGTACTTGACTTGCATACTATTTCCAGTATTTATTACGATCTGCAACACTGGACATTACGCCCACATAAGTATCCCACAATGCAGTGCAGTAGAAACAAAGTTTTGAACAGACGAACAGACCGGAACAAAGTCATTTCTCAACGCTTCAATTTACATTTATTTTAAAACTGTGATTTTGTCACCTATGACTGTTGGTGTAGTTATTTGCATCTTTCAGTAATTGAAGCATTCCCTGGCGATGCCGCTAATGCTGAGGTCGAAAATGGTTGCCATGGTTACACGTCTCCAATGCAAGGACATTAAAAATGACATCTTAGAATGTCCAAAAAAATTCACAATACTGTTTATTTACTCAAAGTATATTGGGGTTGTAGTGCAGAGTATGCGATTCCGGACGCAACCCATAGTTCCAAGTTAAATGGCAACAACACTTTTCTATTTTTTTATTCTTGTCTTACTAATGCCTTATATAATATACAATTTAATACGTATTTGGGCAGGTTTATAAAAGGAATGCTTTAAGGAAAAGAACAGGCCAGTTGGGTGTAGTAAACGTGACACACAGGACACTTACCCCGGTCTATGGGGTGTTCTTTGGTCCATCTACCACCCCAACCGACCACCCTCGCAGAATGTTGTCCTTTCATACTACTCACTGCCGTTGTCTCTCTAAATAATGTTATAATACAGCGCAGTGTAGCTGCTGCTTTCCACGGTGCGCTCCACACACACGCTAACGGGTGCTTTTTACATCGTACCTGACGCTGACAGCATCTGCCCAACTGTGAATTTTGAAAATGGCAGTAGTTCCCCTTTAAACTTCTACATTCAGGCTAGCAACGATGAGCAACTGAGTGGAATCAATCAGTCCTTCTTACAAAAAGTAGTTTCTAATATTACCAATGAAATGGTATTAGACATGTTCAACCATAAGCTTCTACTTATATATCAATTTAAATATAACTTGGTTTCATCAAATCTGAGTCCAGTAGTGAGCCTCAAATTGCCGGCCAAAACTGACAATCCGGTCGGTGTAATTTTAATGGAATCAGACACACCACCATCATGGCCAAGTAGAGGTTACATTCAAGTGGATGCGCCCAGGATGACAGCGCCAGCAATGAAAAGCAAAACTTAACAGATCCATTTGAGTAAATCTGCTCTTTGACTTCCCACCTGAAATAAAGGATGCACTAACAACCCACATTACATCAATCTAACCAGAGCTGTGTTTCCATCATTAACGTTGGCATTCCCATACCCAGCAGTAAGATCTCATCATATGTCTCCCGCTAAAAGGTTTTAACACAAGGATAATGTTTATTCCATCTGCCACCTCATTCTAGAAATGATCCAAATATTTATACGTTCATTAATCCGGAATTTCCCCTAATGCATCACTTACAATAACAGAGCTGGCACCTCCCAGGAAGTGCTGCGGTGTAAATGAGCGGTTGAGAGGATGAGTACAGTCGTATTTGGAAATTTGGTGTCAAAGTTTGCTCTCCTCTCTCTGACCTGTAACTCACACGTGGATCCATTCAATGATTTCACAGCTCTGACATCCACGTATCCGGAAAAAACTAAATGGATAGTAAAAAAACAAGATTACAGTGCAAACAATTCCAAACTGTTAAGTACTCCTGTCAGCTCTGATTTATAGACCAAACTTAGAGCACACTAGATATAACTCATCCCATGGATTTGGATTATTGTCACCATTCATAGTTCACAGAAAAACCCATTCATTTTGGCAGTCTTTTTCCTCTTAAAACTACCTGTAAAATTTGAATTATAATGTTAATAATACCATTTTATATAGCACCTTTAAAAACATAAAAGAGAAAAACAAAACGGATTTAAAGAGAATTCCCAGGAGCAAATATGTGTTCTTAGCCAAACTTTGGTCTTTATGTAGTCTCGTATTGCCAGACCTTCCTCCACAGCGCTGCAAAGGAAGGTCTGGCTAGTCCACACAGCATTCTGGGAATAATCATGGTCCTCAGAAATCCACCAGAGGTTAGAACGCCAACAGAGAGACAGAGGAAGGGGACAGACTATGGACTAAAGAGGGATAATCTATATTTTGGCCTGAAGTTTCACTGAGGACAGTTTGTCAGATTTAACAATGTCATGGGATCAGGAAATCACCAGTGGAGTGAAATCAAGTTTGGTTCATTTTATATAGCCCAGTATTGCAAAATACAAATTTGTCTCAAGGGGCTTTACAGCATACGATGGCGTCTTATTTAGGTTATCATCCCTCAAATGTAGAAGAGCACGCTCACATGCTGCTATCAGGACTCATTACTGCACTTCATGTACTTTTAAAGTAGGTTATGGAGAAATGGAGAAATTGAGGTTATGGAGAAATTGGGACTACAGTTTATAAAAAAGCTAATCACTTACTGCAGGTCATTTTTCAAACTGAGAGCAGGACACGGTAAATCATCTCAAGGACAAATTTCTCAAAACCCTGAAAAATAGAAGCAAAACTATCTGCATGGAGAGATGGAATGACCCTTTAAGGTCTAGCTAGCTGTCTGGAATTACCCTGCAGGACCATGGTCCTCAGAAATCCACCGGAGGTTAGAACGCCAACACAGAGAAAGAGGAAAGGGACAGACATCTGGCCGAAAATGAGGGACATACGACTGAATTTTTGGCAGCAATGGAGCAATCCCAGAAATGAGAGGTTATGTATGCAGACTGGTCTTTATGATTCACAAGCTGCAGGCAATCTGTCGTTAGAGAGTAACTGATCCTCAGGGCAGCAGTCTGGGGTGTGCAAACGTCTACCTGTCACTCAACATCAAAGTAATTAATACCTCAAAATAAAAAGTGTATGATGATGATATTAGTTACCTAAACTTGCCAGCTTGTCAGCTGTCTATAAGATCCTTGTTCATGTTGTATGATCTGTTTATTCAAATATTCCCTTTAATTTGAATGTGTGTGATATTAGTATGTGACTGACATATGCACATCTGCTCAGCCATAGTCTTTATCATCTTTGATGTGAACAAATCACATTTTAAAATGTTATCACAGTGTTTATATCCTACTGTTTAGTGACAAGTAAACATGAATCCAGTTTTTTTTTTTCAAACATGTGGCTTTTGTCACATCTGAATTCATTCCAAAGAAGACAGCAGTGGATCTGCCTGGCAATATTAAGCGGTCCTCATGCTCTTCCCTAATAGCAGTATTACATCTTTTCACTGACAGCGAGAAGTGATACAGTGAAAACTGTAATTATAATGTCTAATTGGCATATTTTAATAGAGTCAAGTAAATTACCAGAGCGTCATGAAATAATTGAAAAACAAAGCAATTATGGTCTGCAGGCCCCATTCACTCTGATAATTGCAGTGCAGCTCGGTCTGACAGCAAACAGAATTAGACTGGGCGGAGTTGGAAGCATCACTTCCTGTGTTTCTCACAGTCTCTCTTTTATCTGACTAACCATTAACAGAAGACAAGTCACAATAAGTTACTTCCAAAACACAACATTATGTTGACTGCTTATATGGTGTTGTCTACATAACAGCTAGTCAAATGTGTTAAAATATGTATTTTATTTGGGACCTTATACTGTGATAAATGACTGTGTATGAGAACTGCAAAATGTTGTCCCTCCATTTGTCCATTTTCTACACATGTCTCAGCATTGTGGTTAGATACCACTCTGTGTTAGCAGGAAAATATGTTTTTTTCCATTTGAGTAGGCTGGACCTTTTAAAACTATAGTAGCTCTTCAACATTGGTTTCAATGCATGTTACGTTTATCATTTGTATTCCTATCTGCGTTTGTCCAAAAAAATACTTCCCGTCGAAAGGAGCCAGTTGAGGTGGTTTGGTAAGCGGATGAAGATTTTGAAGATTCCAGATTTTTTTTTTAAATCTTAACCCTTGTGTGGTGTTCATATTTTTGTTACATGGCCAATGTTCCCGGACCCACCAGGCTTTTAAATCAATACAGGCATTAATTTATGTAAAATCATTAAACAGATGTTTACTTCTGCTCAATTACATATCATACATACATCATATATTTGTCATTTCCCCCTGTGAGATCACCTTTATGAGCTCATGATCATTTTCATTTTTGTCAGAAAACAACAAAATTCAATCATAGAAAGGTCAAAGAAATTTATATTACAGAGTTTTGATCATTATTGGTGCTTATTTCTTAGAATTTTACAATTGTGTGAATTTGTGTGTTTAACAAGTGCAGGAATACACATAGTTTCATATCACCCACATTTAAATACACTTGGGTCCAGTAGACCCGAACACCTCATATGTAATAGTTATGTTTAGAGGGGGTGTACCGTGTTAAAAATACGTGTTTTTTTTTCTTCTCGGAAAATGAGCCAAGGCTGATGAGTTGAAGATAAGAAATGATAAAAAGCATTATTTTTCCTTTATCAAACAATGAAAACGAGTCCCACACACCTGAACAAAACACAACGGTTAAGCAAACTGTTTCTATTTTTCAGCTTTTAGAATGTCTTTCTCTGAGATTTCTGACTCTGTGCCAATGAAATGGAATTGTATTTTGGGTAAGATTAAAAAAACGTATACAAAGAATCTCCAGGTAGGTGCCTGTTTCAGAAACCTTGCATGCAATGGCACACAGCCTGCAGTGTGTGGCTAGGTAGAAAAAAACGTAACACTATCTGCTTAACACACAGTTCTTCATCCTCTGCTGGAGCTGCGTCTTTTTCTGAAATAAGCTAATGTCCAATAATCCAAGCCTGAAACCTCGGGGGCGAGCTCTGCTACACCTGGACCCCCCTCAGGTGGCACCTATGCTTTGTTGGTCCCAGCGACACAATTCTTGGCATTCTTTCTCTTAATTCCTGGAGTGGTTCATCTCTCTGAGCTTTCTGTTACTGCTGCTGACATACTGCCAGACAACAGATTTATTCTAATTGGATGGACCAACTCTGGCCACCTAACAATCCAGCCTGTCTGGTTTAACCAGTGAAACTGTGAGTCTGCAGTCTGACTTTTCTTCTCCATTTTCTAACCTGTCTCAACAAAACTAACAATATGATTTGCCAAATACTCTTTAAAAAAAGATTAAATAAGCAATGCTATTGTTAAACATTTTTGGCCACAGTCCTGATCCGAGTGTTGATTGAATATGCATCTCACACATTGACATAACTTCTGCAGCATTATGAATTTGACACACCTTGTATGTCACGTACTGCCTAATCCAATCACTGAAGGCCCTGGTTCAAAACTAGTAAACTGAATCTTAAACTCTTGATACGAGCTAAGTGAAAGTTAACCTGGAAGAATGCGACTCCTGAATTTACGTAATTCGTTACATTGATTTTAAAATGTACACAGGTTGGCAGGACGGCCTTTCGCTGTATGTTTTGTTGGTAAATGTGAGATGTTGGAGTCACACACGTCTTATCTTCAGAGCAGAAACAAGGAAGAGAATGTGACCCGTTCTTCTCACCCCCGCCCGCTTGGTCAGCGGCTCTCAGAGTGCACGTGGGACTGTTGGGATTGTCGCAAGTAATGAAAGTGCGATAGGGGTCTTTAAAATGTGGCTTTATTTCACATTAAAAAGCCTGGTAAAACGTTAAATCACCATTGTATCAAAATATTATTTTCTTCTTCTGTGTGAAAGGAGCATGTGACCCCTTTCAACCCCACCCCTCAAAGAATTGGCATTGGGAAACAATAAGAACTGTAATCAAAATTAAAAAAATAAGATTTGTGATCATCAAAATAATGCCCAACCCAAGTTAAATGTCGCACAGTTATAAAATAATACTTTGTACATTATGTAATTCTTTTAATTGTACTACACAATCAATATCTATTCCTTTTACAATAAACCTTTTATAGATGTTTCACTACCCTTTGTTTCAGCTGGCAGACTTTCTTTCTGCTGGATCCATTTTTTCTGATTGAACAGGAGCTGTGCCTCCCGAGGGTCTCTGAGGGGTCTCACAGGTCTGCTGAGAGCTCTGTAATGCATGTGACCAGAGGAGACCTTCAGGTAGGTCAGATGTTTTCCAGGCATGTCTTCTCACTTTATCCACCTACTGGGACCCTAAGTGAGAAAGCCTCTGCTTGTTTGTCTACCCCCAAATCATGCAGTGGCCTTTCAGGCTAAGGTGACAACACCTGTGACTAATTGTTTGGAAGGGAGCTGTGATGCAGGCCCTCCTTCTGTGGTAAGGTCAGGGCGAGGGCGCACGGTTTCTGCTTGCAGCTCAGCTTTATTTACCCTGAACTTTGCAGTTCCACAGTGCCACATAGTTCATTTGATTCACATTGTGTTTTGAATAGGTAATACTAAAGGGAGACTAAAAACCTCTTTCACTCCAACGAAATTGGTATTATCCAACATCATATTCAATAAACAGCCACAGTAACTTGACACACTACCAGAACTATAGTTGTCCATTCTGTATCTATATCTGTGAATGTGTGTCAGTGTCTGATATTTCTGTTTAAAGAAAGTTTTTCCTCTCTTCTGTCGCATCAAATGCTTGCTTTTAGCTGTTGGGTCTTTGTTAATTATAGAGTGTGGTCTAGACGTACTCTATCTGTAAAGGGACCTGATATAACTCCTGTTATGATGTGACACTACGAATATGATTTTAATGCATTGAACTAGTGTTTGTGCTTGAATTCCTCATTGTGCAGGAGGCTGCGGCCTGCAGAGACAGTAAGTCAAAAAGAGAGAGAGAGCGAGAGAGAAAAACATAAATAGCTGTACGTATTTATATCTAATGTTAAATTGTTAACAGTTTACTTGAAGGTAGCTACATAAGAGTGACATGACACTGTCGTGACAGTCATGACACATGTCCTAACCCTAACCTTAACTTGTTATGATAAAACCGAATGACACATACTTAAAGAAGCGTTATTTCATAAATGTGTTTGACGTGTTTATAATGTTCATGACATGTTTGTGACAGTGTTATGTCACCCTTATGTAGATACCTTCAAGTAAATGTAACCATTTGCCAGACAAACAGATTTAAAAATTGATATTAACCCATCCTAATATTGTGTGAATGTACACATAACTGTTTATTGGGTTTTGTATGTTGCTTTGGTAACAACATCTAAATAACAGAAATAAAACAGTAATTTTTGATTGTTTCACAGCAATTACATTCTAAACCACAAATAAATATCCCCATAAACACTCAACAGAGGATGACGCTCTCTTTAGTTCTGCATTGTATTCGTTGCAGGTGCAGCAGTATACAAGGAAGTAGCTACTCTAGTGTCATTTCTGACCATTTTAGGATGAGGGGAGAACATTTAGCTTTGTTTGATAGCTAGGCTTTGCTGCCAGCATCCCACTCAGTTTAATGACGACAGGGCCAAGGAGAGAGACTTGTGCTAGCCAGCAGCCACTGTGAGCTGCCGGCTGCAGACGTGGGACTCAGGCGAGAAACTGAAGGCTAGATGTTTGTTTCACACTGGTTACGTTTTTTTTTTTCTAATAAAGTGTGCGGCGACCTCTGAAGACTGCCCCTGTTTCCAGCCAATTACATATTTTGGCCTGCCCTGGTTGTTAGCAACTAGCCTGGTCCTACCAGACTCTAGTACATTATCCTGGTCCTACCAGACTCTAGTACATTATCCTGGTCCTACCAGACTCTAGTTCGTTAACCTGGTCCTACCAGACTGTGGTACATTCTCCTGGTCCTACCAGACTCTGGTCCATCAGCCTGGTCCTTCCAGACTCTGGTCCATTAGCCTGGTCCTACCAGACTCTGGTCCATTAGCCTGGTCCTACCAGACTCTGGTCCATTATCCTGGTCCTACCAGACTCTGTTCTAAATCCTGGTCCTACCAGACTCTGGTACATTATCCTGGTCCTACCAGACTCTAGTTTGTTAACCTGGTCCTACCAGACTGTGGTACATTCTCCTGGTCCTACCAGACTCTGGTCCATCAGCCTGATTGTGGCAGACAGCTAAATGTTAAACATTTACCTTTTGTTAATTGAGGTGCGTAATTTGCATCTGGTTGATCAAAAAAGCTGTCTATGCATGATGATAAGAGAAAGGCATGTTGGGTCCAGAGCCCAAAACATATAAACCTATTTTTTCATATATTCATTAATTTTCATACATTTATTCATATCTACTTATTTTTAAAACTAGAAGTAGTAGAGCAGAGGTCAGCGTGTGGGCCCATGGGTACAACTGTTATATAAATGAGTGTTTGTAGCTTGCATCAAAATTGAACATGCTTTATAATAAGTGTGCTATAGATACAGTAAGAAAAGATGTATTTATGCATCATGTAAAAATTCGTACATATGTATATATATTTATGGTTCTAAATGTGTGTACACTTCAAATCAGCATGTTTGGCCTGTGGACAGTGCCTGGTGGTCTGCTCTGTAATATGCTATGAGTAACTCCATAATCATAAATAACATAATCCTCTTGAATTCAAACACAATTTTAATTTAACAGCTTTAGCGTATTTAGCCCAACACGCCTTTGTTTCAAGAACTGAAAAGGCTGGTCGTCAAATCCAAATGGCATGCTCATATTTATTTATTTTTTTAAAGACAGAAGCAACAAAAACAACACTTTCATTCAATTATGAATGAAGCAGACTCTTTTGTCAGTAGATTTATTTGATAGACATGCCCTGAAGGTACACATCTGAAAAACTGTTCAAACTCCTCAGACTGCACGGCTGCAGAGGCCAGATGGCACCGGGGCCAACATGATAGGCTACATACACATATCTGTACAATCTATATAAAGGAATATGCCATCTGCCAGAAATTCTACCTGTATTGCACATTGTACACCATCTTTAAGCTCAAAGCATCTTGTATCTCTGAAGCATGCAATTGAGTAATATACTATATATGTATATATATATGTATATATATATATATATATATATATATATATATATATATATATATATATACAGTATATATATACATGTCTATATATCCATATCTATGCCTGTTTTTCTTGGCAATTTCATTTGTTTGCTGTTCATTTTTTGTCTTTGTCTTCACATATAAACAGCAAAGTCACTTCTTTGTGTTTGTAGTAAGTCAGAGAGAGAAAGAAGGAATGATTGGTTTAAAAATATTCAGCCGAAGGACTTAAGTTGAAAATTAGCCAGATGTGAGCGCAGGTAGGCGGGGGTGGAAAATGAAGAAAAAGAAATACTGGGAGATCTGCCAATTTTGGTAAGTTTTTTATTTAAAATCTAAATCATGACATCCCTTATGCTAACGCTTGGCAAAAAAATGTAATCATGGATGCAGATGTTGTTAATTTTATTCACAAATTACTGAAATTGTTGGGTATCTGTCAATTATAGAGTGTGGTCTAGACCTACTCTAGTCTGTCTGTAAAGTGTCTCGAGATAACTCTTTGATAGTAGAAATAAAATTTAATGGAAATGATAAAAGCATGTTCTAGTAGAATCCTAAAATACAACAATGAACCTGAAAAATATGTTTTTTTATATATATTAAAACGGTTTTGTTTTGAACAACATTAAGAAAAATGGAAATACAAGTCACAAAGTATTTCACTATCAAACAAATTACACTAATGAAAAGTCTAAAATAAATACCCTTTACTGGAAAGGAGAAGGAAGAAGCTTTTCGGCTCCTAAAATTTGAAATTTGTCTCAAAAGCTAAACCATGTCATGTGATATGCTTCAAGTACTTCAGTACACAACCGACAAATACTGGTACCACTAAAGATGTTTTTTTATTTTTTTTAATCTGGGAATTCACATTGGAAACACCGCTGACATACTGTGACAGTTTGGCCACACACACACACACACACACACACACACACACACACACACACACACACACACAGCCGTGTAACTTATAATACATCAGCATTGATTAAAAACCTCGTCAACAAGCTTAGTAATAGCTCTTGATTTCAATCCCACTATGATGATTTTAGTTTAGAGGGTATGATTTCAATGTGTTCTCATAATCTGGCCACGGTCTTCATTGTTGGTTCATTTTGTAAAATGAAAAATATAATATCCTGGGTGTTGTCCTCCCGTTATCCAGACCATGCACTTGTTTTCCAGTTTGGTTTGCCTGTTTATAAAGCATAAAGTATACATTATGAACTCATTTACATTAAAATGATGCCTAATTTTTCAGTAGAATTGGCAGAAAATATGAATTATCTCAACTAATAGTTAAGATCAGAGGCTCATTGTTCATGGATCATCACAGATTTTCACCTGGAGTATCAATTAGAGTAGTGAATCCACCATGTTATTTTTGGAAAATTACATATAACTAAATAAATATATACAGTATATATATATATATATATATATATATAAAATATCAACCTAGTCTTACTATTATATTTAGGGCCATAGCTCCCATTGAGGACACGAGGAGACTGAGGTAAGTAATTTAAGATGAATGGGAGTATTTCATTTTCTAAACTAATAAAAACTAGAACAATATTTCTGGCAGTTTGGAGAAGGCTGTAAAATCAAGAATTTGACTTTTTTTTAAACTATATCTACGACCTCAGTATTGTATGGTTACTGGCCTGATAGAACTGTATTCTTACGATGAATGTTTTATGCAAATCTAACACTAATTGGATAATAATTACCACTGAGATTTCTTAAAACTACACTGGGTCAGCCTTCAAGAATTTTTAAGCAGACATTTTTATTTCCCAGCATTTCCCAGGATAAATGGGTGTCAAAGCAGGACCGGATTTAGTAGCAGGTTATGGTCTGGATCTAATTGACTGTTGTAAAACAGAGTCTGCTTAGTGAGCGACAAGTGCTGCAGGCAGCAGCAGCAGCATCCTATAACTTAGTGACTGCTGGTACTTAATATATAATGCAATATTCTACACTGTGCCATTTGTCATTTGAAGCGAGACACAGATTATGGCTCAGGGCAGTGCATCTGTCCTAGAGGCTGCTGGGAAATGGACTAAAAGCTCCTCCAGCTGAGACGAGCCAATCACACGCTGAACCCTGGATCACCCTCACTCCTGCTCTCGAGCACTCTATCCTCACAAACACATACACACATATACACACACACACACACACACACACACTTTCCCACTGTCTTTCATTGTCACACATATAAACTCACACACACACACACACACATGCTCTCCCACATTGACTGGCTTTCTTGTAATTTTTCTTCTCTCTCTCTCTCTCAGTCACACACACATAGACACACACACACACACACACACACACACACACACACACACACACACACACACACACACACACACTACTTCTCTCTCTCAGTCTCTCTGAGTCACATAAACAGAGAGCAAACTGTTCCCTGCTGGTTTATCCCTCGATACAGGAGTGGGCCAGTTCCTCTCTTGTAGCACTCTTGCAGAGCAGAGCAGCAGCAGTGCCTGCCTGGCTCAACCCCCAACTTGCTACTGGTCTCTGTAGCATCTCCTCTCTACAGGTAGCCCATGCCTGGTGGGTGTCTAAATGAACCATATTGATACCCCACTGGGGGCAGTCTTGTTGCTTTGACAAATCCTCCCTGGCATTTATTAATCAAGTCATCCTCAGCAGAGTAAAGGACCTCTAAACCCAGCCAGACCCGCCTCGAGGGAGAGGCAGAGCATTCAGAGCGGCTACAGAAAAAAAACGGATTCAGTTTTGTGCCCGGCATCGCTGCCACTCCCCTCTCTAACAATTTATGCACACGTGCCACAAATTAAAATGAGGGGGAGGTTAGGGAATTGTCAGCCTTCAAATGGCTGACATAAGTTACAAGCAAAATTTTAATTAGCCAGGAGGAGTGGGGTGATAATTCAGAGGGGCCCTGTTCTGTCAGGGGGCTTGTCTACATTGTGTTTTTCCTTTCAGAAGGCATCTGGAGACTCCAGCGGGGCTCCGAACAAGGCCTACTGAGGATAAAACTACTTGTGACACACAATGAAATGTAGGGACCTCCTCCACATTAACACCCTCAGCTAAAGTGATATTTATACTGAGAATGCTCTTCTGGGACCGCTGACTTCATTGCATGTTCCTGCCCATTAACTCCAGTCACACATATTTTAGGTCATCGTCAGTTTTGTTAAAAAGCACACCATTGTGTGAGAATTCTTCCAATCTAACGCAACTTTTAAGAAACATTCTGATTCATTTGACATTCAAGGAATCCACTCTAGTTGTTTTCCTCCAACATTTACCCCAACAAATACGGTGAGACATAAGTAAAAGTATTATTGGTTGCTTCTGTAGCATTACCCAACAACAGTGAAGAAGTATGGCTGAAAGCACACTGTCATTCCTTCTATAGTTCATCTTCGGAACCTCTCAACTTGACAACACAATTCATGTTCCAAATCATTCATGTTCTCATGTTCTCATTCAATCATCATGTTCTAGTGGCAAGGACATTTACACACAAACACCAATACAGTGTCATTGTTACTTACTGAACTAAATCAACTCCTGTTTATCTTCCTTTGACGTATAGGTGTCACTGTGTAATAGTTTTCCCTTTAGGTCTGTGCTTCTCTTTAATTGAACTTTTCTGTCACATTATTGTAACTAAATTCTGCCAGTATTCCCAATCCGAGCCTACATTATGATTTCTCCAAATTGTCTTATCCTGCCTTGATAAAATGCATTTTATGAAATATTTCTATTTTTAATAAATATGTCAAGCAATCAGTCAAGCTGAACGAGATAAGAACATCAAAACAAACAAAAGCAACAGAGAACATTTAAGGTACGATAACAGCCAATTAGACTTCCATATATTCATCTATCTATCTATCCATCCATCCATCCATTCATTCATTCATCCATTCATAAATACAGCCATTCATCCATTTGTCTGTCTGGCCATATATCAATCCAATCATTGATTCATCCATCCATCCATCCATCCATCCATCCATTCGTCTATCTATTCATCCATTCATCCAACTATCCATCAATACAGCCATTCATCCATTCATGCATTTATCCATTTGTCCGTCTAGCCATGCATCAATCTAATCATTGATTCATCCATGCATCCATCCATTTGTCTATCTATTCACCCGTTCATCCAACTATCCATCCATCCATCAATCCATGCATCCATCCATCCATCCATCCATACAGCCATTCCTTTGTTGACACATTCATCCATTTGTCTGTCTAGCCATGCATCAATCCAATCATTGATTTATCTGTCCATTCATCCATCCATTCATCTATCTATCCATCTATTCATGCATCCAACCAACTCTCCATCCATCCATGCATCCATTCATTCATCCATTCATCCATTCATCTGTCTATCATCCATCCATCCATCCATCCATTTATACAGGCATCCATCCATCTATCAATCTATCAATCAATCAATCAATCAATCAATCGATTCATCTATCCATCCATCTGTCCATTCATCTACCCATCTGTCCAACCATCTGTCCATCCATCTGTCTATTCATCCACCCATCCACCCATCCACCCATCCATCCATCTATCCATCCATCCATCCATCCATGCTGGAGTCGATCCCAGCTGACTACATCTTCTTTCCGTTCCTTTGGTTTTTCTGTGCGGATGTCATTGCTGACATTTCGCTACATTTTGCTGATCTCTACAACTCTATATTCTGATTTGCAGCTCATCCATAACAAAGCCCTGCTCCGTCATGAAGCATTTCAGGAAGCCTGTGTGACCACTGCACAAAGTAATCAGGATCATTAATATTTTACAGTCCGCCACGCCTTCCCGACTGTTATCCAATCTCAGCTCCCGTTCCACACTGCACTTTATGTTGCCATTATTTATTTACTGATAAAGTAGGTGGCAGGGTAAACACCCTGCTGGGAAGGCTGGACATACGGGAGCGGGGGGTGTGGGTGGGGGTGCTGTGTAGGACTGGCAGTTGTATGGGGGGAGGATGGTGGGGTATTAGAGATCTGCCCTCTGCTCTACCTGGCTGCTGGCGATTTTGGGTGGGGGTGGGGGTGGTGGTGTGTGAGGTAGCAGCCTACATACAAAATTCAGCATTGCACAAACGGTGTTTTATGTCTTCCTGAATGGCCTGGGGTGACAACCCAGCCATGATCCACTAAAAACACATCTGTCTTGATTTTTATCCAAAGATTAGTCTTGCACTACCAACCCTTACTCCACAGAAAAATGGCAACGGTTTATTGGCATTTCTTTAAACCAATCACAATCGCCTTGGGCGGTGCTAAGCGTCCGACAGAGCCACGGTGCCTCTGCTAAATAGTCTCAGGAAGGAACTTGTTTTGGTGGAACATGTGTACGTTCAGTAGTAGTTTTAGTCGTCAACGGAAAACTCTGATTGGACAGATAGTCTAGCTAGCTGTCTGGATTTACCCTGCAGAGATCTGAGGACCAGGTCACCATAGTCCTCAGAAATCAGCCGCAGGTTACAGCGCCAACACAGAGACAGAGGAAGGGGAAGGCCTTCATGTCAGAAAGGCTGTGATTGGTCTGATATTAGCAACAATCAGCAGGCAATTGACTTTGTGTCCTGCATGAATTAACGCATAAGTTTAAATTCATAAAATGACTTGTTAAATTTTTCGATGGAGATTGCTGTACATCTTTATCCTCCAAGCTAACAAAATAGGTTATTTGACATCTTTTACAAAATCGTCAGGACGTATCACCTGTCAGCGTCACCCAAAAATGCATATGTCCATTACAAGAAGGATCTTCTTCAAACTCTGCTTCATATTTAATAAGTAGTAGGCACAAACAACTCGGTTAAGGTTAGGGAAAGAGGACAGTCACGCTTAGAAATGTCTATGTCGCCTGTGTGTGTTGACTCTGATAGAAAAAGACAGATCTCTACAAAGTGATATAAATCATTTTTTTTTAAATACATGTCCAAATATAATGTATCAGTGTTCAATTTACTTCCATTCCATGTTGTAAACAGGAAACCTTCGAAAAGAGAGCTAATTTCTTTCAATTACTAGTTAAAGGTTTCATTTTATTTTATTTCCTTTTCTTCTAATGCCATTTGTTCAAGGATTGATGTTTTTTTGTCAGATTTAGACTACCTTGTCTTTGCATGGAGCAGCTGCACAACTCTTTGTTGAGTTTATGAGAAAAAGCTGGCTGTTGAACAGTGTCACCGTGAGAGTTCTTTTGTGTGAAAATCAAACCAAGAAGACACATAGTGAGAGAAGGTAGACATGGTAAAATGGAGAAAATGAACTTGACAGCGTCTTTAATTGTCAATGCTGCTGTTAGGCAGCCCACTGAAGAATGAGTTAAATAAAAATGCATTAACATCTCACCGATAGGAGTAGAACCATGAAAAACGGACCCCGGTGCCATTAATCAGGTCTAATGTAAGCAACATGTAAGTCAATCTGTCCTGGTAGAAAGTCGTGGGGGTGCTCTCAGCATCACTCCTGGCTTTTGTTAGAAACATGAATGTACATGAAATGTACGTGGTTACATGGAACTCACTTCCGGCTGAGATTGTTAAACCGCACAATAAATCAATATTTTAAAGACAAGCTTTCCAACCTAAGGGCCTTTTTTCACTACATGATGTACTTTTCATTTCTAGAAAAATGTACATGCATATGCATATTTTGTACAGTTTCACTTTGGTATAGTCAGTGCTTATGAACTCAGTGTAATAAATATGAGGGGAAAATGTATAGTCATATGTTTGTGAGAAAGAAAGAAATCTGCATCAGCTAATGGGGATCCTAATAAAATCCAAATCAAATAAAAAAAAAAGACACTCTTCCTCCTTTGTAGAAACACCATTATATAATGCCCAGCCAACCACTTAGTATTATTATTGATCATGAGCTGGGATTGTTCAGTTGGTTTTACACACAGCCTTCTTCCTCAAATGTCATACGGATCACTGTGAAGGCAGGTCACTATTTAATTTGGGTGTTCATCTTCCTCCCAGACTCAGGTCAGCAGTGATCTGGCTGCTATGTGACCTCTGACCTCTCAGTGCCATATGTCTAGTTACATTTACCTTTCAAGACTAACCGTGAACATTGTAAATCCCGGCCCTTATGACCCACTGTTCGAGGCTCTAATCCAAGGGTGTCAAGCACAGTTTCTCTAAGTGCCAGACTGGAAAATGAGAATCGCATCAAGGGCCAGAAATGTTGAGTTTATTGACATAATTTTATTTAATCCGAAAAAGTAAAACGTACAGTATTTGATTGTACTGTTGCATGTCTCACGTTCCTTTAGCAGTTAACCATAGTCCTCAGAAATCCAACAGAGTTTAGAATGTCAACACAAAGAAAGAGGAAGGTGATGGACATGTTGGAACATAACAGATGATGTCAATAACCCCAACTACGATCATTTTCTAAACCTGTTGTATGAATTATGATTATTCAAGTTTTTGTGAATTATTTGAACATTTGTATGTATGCATAGTGTTCAAAGAACACTGTTCTCTGAGCTGTGATGTGGAGATGTAGTCCGAGGCCCAAGTCGTTTTACTACCTCCGGTGACAGGAACTCGTCACGCTGTAGAGCGGATGGAAACACCATGTGGACTGAAAGTGAATGTAACGTGGGGAAAAAACACCCACTGAGGAGTGTTGCTTGAGGACTTTTCTCTAATTATAATAGAGTATTGTAGAGAGGCTAGTCCCATAGGATAAGGAGAGATTTGTGTGTATTCCAATCAGAAAGGATTTCTTGTGTTCTGTGAAGATTAAAAAAACAGCATGAGGCTGAGGGTGTGGAGCAGTACACACAGTCCATTTACATGTCATATCCAAATATGTCATCTCAAATTTTAACCCAACCCCCAAATCAATTGAGGTTCACAATACATTTTGGCCCATCTAGTCTACGGGAAAATGTTTGCAAACTCCAAATATGAGCCACTCAAAGCTGAATTTGGCAGAATGTTCGACTTTGAGACGCAGACATTCCCGCAGAACCAGAGAGCTTACATGTTCAGGCTGTGAAACACGTTGCTGTGAGTCGACTGTGTGGTAGCCTACGTTTGAAAATGTAATCAGAACAAATTTTTCGCTATATTCTATGACTTTTGTTGACTTTTTTAGGGCTTTATGTGGACCAAATTCTATAAAAGATCTATGGAGATGTACATTTCATGCAGAATTCTGAACTTTTTTATGTCCTGGGGGCTTTTTCTTTTCTCTCATACTCTGGAAGGAAAGTATGAACTTTCATTTCCTGAAACTTACATTTAAGGCAAACCTCAAAGTGCTACAGGTAAGATCATAAAATCAAGCTAAAAACATCAGTTTAAAATATCTACAAATAGTGCAACAACATTATTGTGCAAGGCTACACATGAGGATAAAAATCTGACAGAAATCACATTTGTGCCACTAATAACTGCAATAAAACAAGGGCTGATTACAGCTAATAGATAGTGTTGCATTTCAGCATGTTGATGTCATCAGGACACTCATTTTCATGTTTCTCATCCGTATAGTAGCTGCTGGGGCAGCAGATAATTTGAGTGTGACCCTTGTTATCTGACGGCAGGAAGTTGCTGCCAAAAGGTTTGCTACTTTGTATGAACGCAAAAATAACCCATCCAAATGCATAACTGCCTCTGCTTATCTTAATTCCTAATAAATCACATACTTTTGTTCAGGTTTTAAAATGATATTGCTACATAAATGAAAGTTCAACAAAGTAAAATCGGCTGCATTTCCATAAATTTCCCTAATGGAGTAATCCCTCTCAGACAAAGGACCAAATTTGCCGGATATTGTTGTGTTTCTGCCTTTCATCCCAAGCTCCCTGATTTTCATATAAAAGTCTTTTTTTTCGGAGGCACTCAGTGACTTGGCAGACAATACGATGCTAGTCGAGAGCAGCGCTGACTATGGATATTCATTTATGACCTGATTTTTGAACAGCACTTTAAAAAACAATAAAATATTCATCAACAGAATACAAATAGGCCGGCTGGAGAAGAAGCTGTACTGTACAGAGGATGCTCAAGCTTGTCAACTGCTGCAGCAATCTTTGTGTTCGCTTTCATTTTATTTTACAAATTGCTGAAAGTCTCCTTATCCTTTGTACATGAACTTTTGCTCTCACAAGGGATTCACACATTTTCACATGCATACATGCAGGAAATGACCACTTGGTGCCATGTAATGCATGTGGTTTCTCTCCAAAACACATTTCATAAAAATCTAGCCAATAACTCTTAAAGCTATAGTGCGTAGTTTATGTCCCCCCCCATGAGGAATTCTAAGTAATGACAACAACACTGTCGGAACATCCACATGACACAAGTCTTCCGTGATTGCACACCCCCCCCCCCACCCCTCCTCGTTGCGAATGGCCACAGAGGACTGTTGAGTTATGAAAAATTCAGAATAATGTATTTTTGTTCATGCATGATGCAGCCAGGTTAGGAAAATATGCATGATTTGTCTCTTAAGACCGGCCTTATAGACAATGGAATGTTCACTAACTGTATTTTTGTTAGAATGTCTCATTTACATGATAGAACCTTTTGATCTGGGACCAAAAGTCCAGAGCCATGTCCTTCTTCGTTGGACAGATGCACTCAATACGTTACCGTGCCAACGGCGGACCAATGAGAATGGGTTTGAATACACCAGGTGAAAAGGAACCGCCCTCAGGTGCAGGGAATAGATGTGTGTGATATAGAATTATTCAGGACCGGTCTCATGTGACTCCATCAGGGAGAAGCATGGATCCAGTCCGCTGTCAGCTGCAGTGTTAGTGAGTCTGTGTTGTATCGTCTTAGGCTTATCATCTTCATCATGCTGTTTTCATTAAACCTTTTCTTAATTCTCAATTGGACCCCCAACCTCTCTTTGTCCTCATCAAATCTAAGAAGACGTGATAGTTAGTTCATTCTAACAGGAAATGAAGGATTAAAGAAAACGTGATGGACTCTTCAAAAGAGGTTATTATGTCATTACAAACCCTCCTCCAGGGACACCACATGCATACAGCAAACTTCAACGCACTCTGCCTTATCTTAATATCTTGCTCTGGACCAAATTGTTTGACATATGAACACTGAGCAACATTCATCAACTACATTAAAGTGGTGGTGGGGTTTAGACAAAAAAAAACACTTGATTAGGAGGGATTCAGGTCATGTTTATGTTGTCTTATGGGACATTACAAGAACATTGACATGGGACAAAAACAGCTCCTCCCCTGCCATGTTTCTGAAAAGAACAAGTGAGGTCTTCTGCATTCATCTTCTGTGGAGTTTTACGGCAGTTGGCACTACCTAAATCTGCTTAACTGTCCCTTGGCCCATCTTAAATTTTAAGAAGCGCAAGATGGTAATGTTCCTGAATGTAGTGCATGTGTGAACAGTGAAAATAACTATTGCCTGAAAGGTTATCCCAATAATTTATCAGGAAATATGTGAAAGAGGTCTTAGTCACTGGTGTCAAATGGAAAGCTAGGGAGGGATCATATCCTTGCAGCTGTACTTTTACTTTTACACACAATTAGAACAGACACGGCTAGATGTGTGGGACATTTCCATGTACACATGTTGTAATTGTCATTAAATGTAAAGGTTGATTGACAAGTGCATATAACAATTGCATGTTATACCAGTTGTTGTGTAGATTTCTGTTTTTTTCTGGACAGGATGTTGACAGAAAAACCCATCTGATGAAGAATGGATGTGCTTCCTGAATTCAGAAGCCTATTGGGAATCATTATGATTATGATAGATTGTCAGGCTGGGTTATAGCAATAATATTACAGAGACAGTTTACCCAAACTACGCAAATAACAAAAAGACCCACGGCAAAAATCACAGTTGACTTTTTACAATCAAGGTTGCTGAGTTGAGATTAGTTCTGGTGCCTCTGACACTCTGAAACAACAAAGGTCTTCCACCATGTTAACAAAGTAATACCACCCCAATGCAAAGTACCTTATAAATCCTATGTGATATATTAATATAAGCCCAATTCTGATACATTGGATAAGCCTTCATTTCATTTTCATGAATTTAGATTTAATGTAAGTCTGAATATACTAACAGGTTAAGACTTAATTAAGGTTTTGTGCGACGGATTTAACTCTTGGATTTGACATGACTTCCCACTTCCTTCTTTACGTTAACGGCATAAGTATACACCCCCCTATGTTAAAATACAGGGGGCATAAGTATACACCCCCCTATGTTAAAATACAGGGGGCATAAGTATACACCCCCCTATGTTAAAATACAGGGGCATAAGTAGACACCCCCTATGTTAAATTCCCATCGAGGCAAATTTTATTTTTAAATGCCAGTTATTTCATGGATCAGGATACTATGCATCCTGATAAAGTTCCCTTGGCCTTTGGAATTAAAATAGCCCCCCTCCCACCCCCCACCCCACATCATCACATCAACACACACATTTATTTATCTACATAATATTATTCATTCACAAAGAAAACTGGTGTCCTTAAAAGGGTGGATTTTCCCTACGTTTTTTCAATTAAGGCATTAAGATCAATTTCCAAAAGATGATTTTTTTATTCCTCTTTTTAATCAACTTTAGCCTGGGTGTGTAAACGTACTCAAGCCACTGTAATAATGCATATTTTTTAATAGCAGAAGTTGACTTGGTTAGTAGAACTCAACCACTCGATGAACGGCTCTTTTTGTCTCTGGCTATGTAGTCAGAGAATACAAACAAGTTTGAAATATTAAATTGAAAAAAAGGGCGGAATCAAAGAAAAAGTCTCAATTACAAATCTGTCTGCTGATACAGCACCGAGGACAGCACCATGGATTTCTCAATGCACAGCACGGTCAGGCTAATGTCATTCCAGAGCCTTGGAGGGGGCCATAGATTCTGACTTGCACACACCTCGGTCAGATAAAAGCTCAATGAGTCGCGCAGACTAGACTAACATAGGCCACTAAACAACCCCTCTGGGGCATGCATGCATTTCATCATTTTGCTAACAAGCCTACAGCTAATGCCAGGACCTAGACTAAGTACTCCCTTTACAAAAAGTTGCATGTGGATAAAGTCTTGTTCCTATATGATACCGACATTTTAGAAGTTGTCATTAAACACTGAAGGACTTGTAGATGTCATTTACTAACATAGAGCAAAATCCACATGATGATATTCTAATTGCATCATTAGGGCTCGAGCATGAAAGTGCGAAGGAACCTACTGTTTTTGTAAGGATTATTATTATTATTCTGCGATGTCACTTGCATTTTTGAGGGGCTTACCATGCTGACCTGGTGAAAACTACCGGCGGTGGGGGGGCGGGGGCATTCAACGCTGCTTTCAGCTTTAATTTTGACTTTTTTCACAATGAATTTGTGGGTTAAAGGACTGTTTGAAGTAACGTGTTTTTGCACATCTGTCAGCAACCCTGTAAGAGACTTATAGAACAGTCTGGTACGTGGTCTATCTAAAAACAAAATTCATACACAAACTGTTTTTTTGGTCACATCCGGGTTCAGTTATTTCTCTGCTTCTTCAGATGGATTTTGTTCACCCCTTTGCACTAAAGACTGTATTGTTATGTATTGTATATGGTATTGTGTATGATTTGTTTATTATTCTATGATATAGTTATTACCAGTGGGTGTGTAATCTGATGTACCAGAAACGGTGAGTGTATAAGTAGTTGTTGAAGTCACGTTGATAAGTGTGTGAGAGAGGATGGCAGCTTCCTCATATCACCTTTTTCTGTAACTGTTTGTTGGAGAATGTTCTTCTGTCTTAGCCAGACTTTTCTTGTTCTTGCAGTTGTCTGCACTTGACAAAATATGTGTTGTACGAAATTTAAATTGCTAATTCATGTATTACTAATTACTTATTCAAAAACTGAAAATTTAATAGGAAACCATGATGAGAACATGTCACACTACCGGTCTGATAAAAAAAACATTAGCCTGCGATGAACAGAAGAGAATACGGCTCTAAAAGGAGCGAGGATCTGATTAGGTATTCTTTGGGGAAGCTGGAAGTGTGTGTCCGTGTGTGTGTGTGTGCGTGTGTGTGCGTGTGTGTGCGTGTGTGTGTGTGTGTGTGCGTGTGTGTGTGTGTGTGTGTTGGGGGGGGGGGGGGGGGGGGGGGGGGGGGGGGTTCCTGGTTAACTGGATTGGGAAAGCACTAGGGAGGGAGAGGGGTGGATCCAGCTGGAAACGAAACAGATACGTATCCACAAAATAACAGGTGCCCCCCCTCCCAACCTCAGCTGGTGCCACCGCGAACCCTGAACTCTGACTTGACCTTGTCTATAAAGGCCCCCTCTCTCTCTGTCTCCGCCTAGGTCTCTCACCCTTCCCCCTTTAGTTTCCTCCCGCTGTCGCTCAGCCTCGCCCCAGCGAGTCCTCCTCAAAGAGCCCCAGAGCACTTCAGGGTGGCAGAGACACAGAAGAAGAAGAAGAAGAAGAAGGGAGGCACAAATGTTACTGTACTTGCTGTGGCGGAAACAATTTGAAAATGAATAATGCTTTTGGAGTCCCTTGAGGCACTTATGTCTTTCTCACTTTCCCTCTCTCTCTCTCTCTCCCTCTCCCTATTTGTGAGGGAGGTGTGGGGTGAGTCTGAATTAGCATAAAGGAACAAGCACAACAACAGCAGACACTGAAAGAGCTAACCGGTGGGTGGATTAAGTGTGTCATTGAATGGGGTTTTGTTGTAAATGATGGGGTGGGGTAGGACCTCATCCCCATCTGGTCTTTTTAAAGAATACCTTGTGGTAATTACCCCCCAGACAGCATTGTGGAGCGCCCGGGCCGTCCAGCCAGGTGCCTGCAAGCCCCGCTGCGTCCGGCCATTCACTGGCACTGCACGCTGCCCCGCGCAAAATGGACCCAAGGTCACCACCTGATTTTTTTAGACTCCCACTTTACAGGGTTTTGAATAAATACACACCCAGTGCCGCCTGGAGCCAAATCCAAACATCACAGGCTCTTCTCAAGAACCATTTGTACACACTAGAATTTAAATGTGCTACGTATGTATCTGTATGCAGCACAATGACTGCTGATCTACAAGAGCGTGATCTGCAGAGTTTGTGTCCTAGAAGAAGTTAACTTGTGTTGTCTTGAAAATCCACATTTTTGTTTATGCTTTTGGCAATTTTTTAAAACCTTTTTCCTTTCCTTACACTTTTGACGCTTTTTTTCAACACTACGTAACACTGACTTACTAACTCTAGTTATTATTTGGGGAATTTATGGTCAGTAAACCTCATTTATAGGAAATAATATCTATTGTTTGAGTTAGAAAAGTAGAAATCAGGAATTATTTAGACTAAAATTGAAGGAATGGATGTTGATGGATAATCACAGACGGAATATGTCAACTTTTACTCAATACTATTAATATTTTTTATCATTTAAATTTGTTGTCAATTTAACCCAAGGACAACAAGAGGGTTGAGGGGAAAACTATAGAGTGTGTTCTTGTCCCGGGAGTACTACATAAAGGGGCCTGTGTTTTAACCCGAACCCCCATCTTTTCTCTAATCTTCAATAGTCGTTTTGGTGTATAACTTAACTGTCATCACCGCGTGTTGGTCACTCTTTGCCAGCTAAATTCAACTGTGAAGAACGCTAAATGTATATATATAGTCATGTGACTGGTTGTATCCAGAGATGGGAAGTAACAAAGTATAAATACTTTGTTACTGTGCTGAAGTAGATTTTTCAGATATTTTTACTTTACTTTGCTATTTATTTTTTGGCAACGTTTTACTTTTGCTCCTTACATTTTAACATGAATATCAGTACTTTTTACTCCTTACATTTTACAAAATTGGCTCGTTACTTTGGTTTTGTACTAAAGCTCGTCTATCAGGTGTGATTGTGAGCGCATGTCGGAGAACAGCACGGACACGCGCCTCATACCGAGAGTGGGCGCACGCGCCCCACGAAGAAAAAAGAAATGGAAACTCACAGGTTTTTGACGCATTGGAAACATCAAATAACTGGAAAAAACATGAAAAAAAGCACGCACTACAGTGAAAAAGTGACAAAATGTCAGAAAAAGTGATAGTAATGTTTCATGGATAAAAGGAAAACAACACAAGGGATACAGGTAAAATTTGCTAAAGATATCTTCTGGGGGACAATTCTTGGTTTAAAAAAAATCACTTAGTTAGTTTTGATGCTCACATGGATTTTACATGAATTTGGCTTAGGAGGTGCTGTGCTTGAAACCAGACTCTGGATCCTTTTCTGTCAAATGATATGTATGTTCAAAAAACTGGTCATAAACACAGAAGGAAAGCCACTGCATTGTTGTAAGGGCTGCAACAGTGATTCTTCAGTGCGTGACAATAAATCCAGGGTCTCTTTAGAGTTCCCCTCTCAGTTCCCTGGAGAGCTGAGTTTGTTTGGCTGCCCTCCTTCAGAAAGGAAAGTGTATGCTCACCACACTCTTGACCCTCTTAAGGGAGAAGACCAGTCCAAAGAACGGCTCTGATAAAACTCCTGAGGGGGTTCCTCTGGTTCTTTATTTTCTTCCTTTATTTCTGTAACTGCTGCTTATGGGGAGGGAACATATTTTTTTCGCTTGGTATGACCGGGCACAGGGCTACTTTCTCCACAACTGCTCTATATTTTTGCTTTTAAAAAGCGTGGAGGAATACATACAGTACATTTTCTCCAAAAAAACAGACGCTTTTGCCCTCATGATATTTACTTGTGCCAATAATCAACCGCTCCAGAAAATCCTTCCTACCACAAGCAATACCACTTTTTAACACGTCATCACTGGGTGTTAATAAGACTTTTTAGACACCACACTACTGCACTAAGTGCAACCTGCACATTTGGTTTATTTACATTTAGCATACATTTTAGCATATTATTATTTAAGCATTGGCACATTTGGGTTTTCCCATCCTGTATGTATTCAAATAATTGTTCTTTAATTTTATTCCTATTATTGTAGTTTCATGTATATTGTATGGATGTATATTTTTCCAAGTATCTCATTCATATTTATATTCTGTGTTGTGCGACTGATTTACGAGTGCTGCTGTCACACCCTAATTTCCCATTTTTCTTGGGATCAAAAAATATCTATCTATCTATCTATCTATCTATCTACCTATCTATCTATCTTTCTATATATCTACCTATCTATCTATCTATCTATCTATCTATCTACCTATCTATCTATCTATCTATCTAACAAAATGATGTCATATTTCTTGATATAGCACTAACAGCAATGTCAGACAAGCATTTGTGTTGTCTAGAACAGTTCTCCTATATGCAAAAATATACATGAACATAATCATACAAAGCTTCAAATCAGGGACGTTATTACCCTCGGTAAATGCTAGTTATCTATCTTGTCCGCTGTATAATATCTTCAACCCCATTAGACTGGTTTGACTTGGCAGATTGTTCTCTTTCCCGACTCTATGCTCTTTGCTCTCGCTGTCGCCCAAATAAGGCATATAGTGTGCCTTAATTTCCGTAAATAATTTCGAAATGATTCATTAGAGCAATGTAGCATGGAGCTAGCGGCAGAAATGAGCGATAACGTGATAAATTCTGGACCTCAAGTGGATAAATCTTGGATGTAACAGTTTGGATTTAATGCTCAACGACGTTTTACAGTGTATGATATGCTGTATATCCATATTGTGAGTTATGTATTATTGTGAATTCATGCAGTCTTGAACAACATTTGACAATGTTGGCTTGTTGTTTCAATTAATAGAATATTTTAGATTTTAAAAAAAGTATTGGTTTGGTATTAGTACCAAAACTCAGACATCATATCACAGGTATCATATAGCAATGAAATCAAAAAATGACACCCAACCCCATTTACAGTACACAGCCTGTGCGTGGCCGTCCGCACGTGCCTTTTTTTTTAGAAATGGATCCTTTGTAGATCATAAGTCAATAACCTTTACTGAAATCCCCATATGCAAAGGAGGAATTGATTCTTTTTGAATATACTAAATCACATGCTGAAGTACGCTGCCACATTATATGTGATTGTAGAGTAGCTTAAGTAGTTTTGGTCCGTAGCCTCCCAGTGGTGAGCGTAATGTGGTTTGGGATTTCCAGTGCTGCCAGTGAACAATAGGTGCTTGACCTTTGCCACTGACACATATAGAAGGTCCCTGGGCGCCCGCTCATCATCTTTTCAGCTTTATTCATGAAGCCGATACAGACACATATAGAGCAGTCGTAGGCTTTAGCTGTGCTGCTGGGGCCAAGGTAAAACGGGTGCATTGTTGTGCTCAGACAAATACTTATTTAAAATGTCTGCATGAAATTTGAATCTGTACATAAACTCAGTTGCCAGTCTATTTGGTACACATAGCTAAAACTGATGCAGGATTAACTTATACCCTAATATATTCTGAATGTATATTTTTAAAAGTAAAGCGTTTGTTAGTGACACAGCAAAAATTCCTTCAGAAAGACATTTAAAAAAATCTCTCTCTCTCTCTCTCTCTCTCTCTCTCTCTTTCTCTAAACTAAACTGTTGATACAGGTGTTCACTTTTATTTTAACCAATCAGAAGCGGCCATGAATTTCACGAGCCAATCACAGCACGACATCCCTGTTTTTAACCTGTCTCTCTCTGCTGCTCAGACTAAGAGCAACCCCCCAACCCCCCTTCACCTCCAGTCTTCATCACGCCCCGGCTCCTGGCCCCTCCTCCAGGGGGCCGCTACCGTCGCGTCCTCGGTTTGGTCTTCAGGCTCCCCACAGTGTCTAGACCCCATTTGGGCATTATATTTTGGCTTTCTACCCAAAATTGTATACCAGCACTTGGATTTGCTAAGGTCAAAAGCGCCACAGGAGGTTCTCAAAGCTTTTCAAAAAGCTTTCCAAAATGCGCCATAGTGTCAACATTTAAAAAAGCATAAAAAAGCATTGAAACAAGTGTTTAAAAAAAAAATTGCAGATTTCTTAATTTTTCAGACTGGGCAGCTTTGTATGAGAGAATATTAAATAATAGAACCCGTTTTGTGTTTTTGCTCTAGCTACACTCACAAAACTTCAGATTTTAATTAAGGAATAAGTCAGAGTAATGATGAATCAATCCACTCAGGACCTACCGTTGGCCTCCTAAAGAGGCGTGGTGGTGGAAACCCACGGGACACAGAGACAGGAAATGACTGTGAGTTGGGGGGGTCTCGGTTGCAAACCATCGGCATCAGAATAGAATGCTTCCTGGGGTGCTCCCTCAAGAGGGCTTCCTGGCATGTCCAACTCAGTGTGGACCCTTGGGCCAACGGAGGGATGACATATCCATTCTGGACTCTAAACCAAGGGCTGAATAGAGGGATCTGGGCTACCTTGCTTAGCTCGGTGCACCCATGACCTAGACCCCAATAAGCAGCTAAATGAACAGATGGATGCTCGGTTGTTATTGTGCAGGTTTACAAAGGCAGAGCCTAATAAGGACATGAATGCTAACAGCATGGCTGTCCACACACAGACAGGGATCGGTCTATAGGAGGCCTCCTGTGAGAAGCAGCAACACTATTGATTATTTATCAGAGAGGACGAGTTCCCAGGCCGACTGCTCAGAGGGAAAGGTGTCATTTATCTGTTGTGAAAAAAATACAGCCACTAAACACCGTCAACGTCCTGCTGCTTGTCTTCACAAATATCTGACCCTGTGGCATTCATCACGCGCTCAGGAGTCAGCCGAGTCAGGATGCACATGTGACACGCCTCTGTGCTGGACCCCCCCCTTCATAACTCACACACCTCGCCCATTGGCTAAAGGTCACTAAACAAGACACAACTTTTCGTTTAGGACTCATTTTGACTCATTTTCAAAACAGCCATCTTCATCATTTTATTACATTTCCAAACCATATTTTAGAATTATTATGATTAAACACATTGTGACAACAACATGTGTGTATCTAACCAGAACCAGGATGAATATTGTGTGTGTGTGTGTACAGTATATACATATATACTGTGTATATATGCCATATATGTATCTATATATAAATATATATATATATATATATATATATATATATGTATAGATGGATAGATAGATCAGCGTGATAGCTGAAGTGAAAATGCCCTTCATATTCTGCATTAGAATTTAGTTTATTATACTGTTTATTATATGATTTTTAGTCAAGTCTAAACCCTCCAAGGTAGACTGACCACTTTTACCAAAATCATACTGCTATTAGTTAAGATCAGAGCATGTTGAGTGAATCACAAGTTCAGTCTGGAGACGTGTTTTGAAATAGTCTCATGTACACCTCAACAACAAATCTGATAGAGAACGAGGCTTTAATTAAGCCAGAAGCTGGATTGTTTAAATCTACATAAGTCTATTATTATTTTGTACTTCTATAGCAAAGTAGACAGCTCTGGTTTTCCGTACATGTTTGGAGGAGCCCACTGGACGGTTATTGTTACGACTTTTGGGATGGGGGGTTGTCTTTTTATATTTTTTGAGGTGGGACTAATCTACCACTTCTAAAAAATAATTTAGGGGGGAGATGCACATTTCCTGCATCCCGGCCCCCAAAACAATCGACGCCTATTGGTCCTGTTACGTTGGAGGGCAGGGCCGAGAGGAGCTGCCGGCTCGGTCATGGTGCTTAGCAGAGGTTAGATTGACAGAGTGAGCTAGTGACCTGGGGTGGAGGGCCCTAACATCTGCCTGGACAGACAGCCCTCCGCGGGGCCCTGCAGCTAATTATTGAATATTGACAATTGAGAGACATTCCTCAAGAGACAAAAGAGCTGAACAAGTGGAGGGGCGGATCTTGGTGTCATAAATGTGTCAGGGAGCCCCAAGTATGTGTAATTGGTCCCCTTAAAACCATCATTAGTTCAGAAAAAACTTGGTTTACCACAGCCCCTCTACATTTTAGCTCAAATTATTGTGTTGTATTATATTATTGCATCCCATGGTCGGTTTTCATTCTGACATTGGTGTTAATTGGAGTCATATTGGGTCCAGACAGGAATGCACAATTTGGGTCCTGCCCGAGTAACAGAAATGAAAATCCATAAAACCCTATTTACGTGACGTAATTCAATTTATGTTTTGCAGTAATACAAATGTCCACTTTTTTAACAAGAGTTTGTTGTATTTTAAGAACATCTGAGATTACTTCTCCCGAGCATATTTCAGGCCTCTGCATTATTATCATAGCATATTGAGATAAATGGCAGCCAACGTTTGAACTGAAAATGAAAAACACACTTCAGCATGTTGTGGGAAAGGATTGGCGGGAATCTTAGAATGTTTAATGAATGGGGGGAAACATGCAAATTCAGTCATTGTGTCCTTTAAAATGGACAATCCTCACTTGCATATAAAACATACTGGCATTTATTTCCACATTAAATGATAATGATTTGGTCTGAAGAGCTATGCTTTATAGGAGTTTGTTGCATTTCCCATTAATATATTTTGTTTGAGTAACGGCACAAATAACTACATTATGACACCTGCCTCTCTTTTTTTTATCTCAACAATGAAAATCTCTGTGCTGAGAACTGGTTTTGCTATTAGCTGCACTGGATAAGCACAACCTATTCTTTCAAAATGCAGAAGACCTTTTGTATGCACATGATAACTGATGCATGTTGACTGGTTCAGGGTGTTAATTAACAGTGAAACATTTTTGCAACAACAGCTGTGGCTTCACTGATGGAGTGCCATTTACTACAGCGAGTAAAATTATGCATGCACTACACTTAAAAATGTACAATTATAGCTCGGCGGTAATGCTTAAAAGGTTGTGTTGGTTACACAGGCTGGATGTAATTAATGTTACTTAAAACGGCAGAGAGATGCATCTCTCCCAAGGAAAACAGTGGTGATAAGCAGAATTCATAAGTAATAATATATTTACATCAGGCTGAGTTAATTTACACATGCAGGGCAGAGGCGATTCCAGGATTTTTTAAGTGGGGTGGCATGGGGGGCGGACCAAAAATCAGTCAGGGGGGCTCCTGACTGGGTGGGGTGGGGGGGTGGGGGGGGGGTATTTTATCAGAATGCAGCATAGAAAATCTGCTTAGAAATGTAAAAAATAATGGAAAGGTTAGAACACAATGTCATTCTGCTAAATAAAAAATCTGAATTTTGGATAGTCGTCATGGAAACATTAGTTGGTCATGTGACAAGGGCTGAGAAGATTGGCAGGACAGGCAGCCAAGTGACAGTACTCTGATCTAATGGGAATCACCGTGCTCAGATTGACAGCACTCTAGCCCAGTGGATTGGAGGAAGGGTGGTCAATCATGTGTCAGGGAGGGGGAGGTGCCACCCCGTGCCCCCCCGTGCACACCTACTTGCCCCGCCCATAAGCCAGGGTTAGATTTGGGTGTGGGTGTAAATGGATGAGCCGACACAGATAAGAGGGAGATGGAAATTAATGTGCAGGCAGCAGTGTGAGGCTTCATCACACTGCTGCAGACTTCTTAGTTTTTTTTCAATTGCATAATCACTATTTTAAAAGGCCAGTTTTTTAAAACACTACACACAAATAGCACAACCACACACCCACCCAATCAGCAGAATACCTCAGACCCTTTGCAAAATGAAACACTCTAGCAAAAACTATACACTACTTTATAAAAATATATTTTAAAACATATTTTGTTACCATATGAAATACACACGTTCCACATGACTTAATTCTGTTTGAGCCAGCTGTTGCTGACCTAAAACACTTTACTTCTCAGTGATTAGAGTACGGTCAATGAAGTACACAGAGAAAGTGCAAATATACAATAAGTTTACCAAACACTCCACAAGACCAATGCTGCAGACTGAGGAAAGCATCATTTATGTTTCTCCATATACCCAAATCAGTCAAGATTTCAACATGGAGAATCAACAACAAAACTTGTCCCAGTTTTCACTGTTAGCAGACAAACATAAAACACAGTATCCAGTACAGGTTACAAACATAGAAAAAAAAACAATAAAAAAAAAAAGATCTGAAAAAGTACAGAAAATATTACACATTAACTCTTCAACTAGCAGGATCCGGCGAGAGAATTTCGTCAACATCACAGGCGATGTCCTCATTGACACGACAACATGAAGAACAGTCTGGAATGTCGAATCCATCCTCACACAGCTGCAGCGTTGACTTGGTCACACGCGTCCTCCAAGCCCTGAATGAGGGCTACCTGGGCCTGGGGCCAGGAGGGCGTAAACCCTCCAACGCAATGCAGAGAAGATCTCTTCCACTGGGTTTAGAAAGGGAGAGCATGAGGGAAGGCATACTACGGTAAACTGATGGTGTTGAAACCAGTTGTGGACAAGAGCAGAGTCATGGAATGACACATTATCCCAGATGACAATGCATTGCAACTGCTGTGATGATGTTGTGCAATCGGTCCAAAAATGCGAGAATGTGAGGTTTAATTTAAATTAATTCAATTTTATTTATATAGCCAAATTACAACAACAGTTATCTCATAAAGAGCAGGTCTAGACTGTCTGGGTCTGGGCTGTTATTTACAGGAACCCGACAATTCCCACCAAGAGCAAGCACGAGGCGACAGAGGCAAGGAAACACTTCCTTTAAAGAAGTAGGAACCTCGAGCAGAACAATGGCTCAGGGTGGGGGGGCATCTGCCTCGACCGGTTGGGGGTGAGAGAAAGAGACAGACAGAGACAGCGAAAGAGAGAGACAGACAGAGACAGAGAGACATGAACAATTGTAGCAGTAGGTGTCGAGCAGGAACATGGAGGCCGCAGGTGACTCCAACCACAGCTCCAGAGCCAGAAACCCCTGCAGGAAGCAAGAGGAGGAGAGAGGAGAGGGGCAAGAGAGCAGAAGACTCCGGGAAAGGGAAGAAGTTGAGTTAGTGAGGTGTGTGTTGCAAGAGCCCATATTGGCATGACGGAGGAGGACCCCATCCTGTGTAATGGCAGCACAAGGGGGGGATTTTATCCCCGCATTGCCCTTGGACATTGATTATAGCCCTGTGGCCCCATATTTCTACCGCTCCATCTTGCTTTTTATGAGGTTTAACCCTTAGACTTAGACTTCTCTTTATTAATCCTTTTGGGATGACTCCTGCGAGGAAATTGAAAATTCCAGCTCCAGTTTTAGCAATACAAGAAAATTAAATAAATAAATAAACCCTGCCTCATCTATATACTGTAAATGTATTCATGCAAGATTTCTTCAGCATCCATCTGTGAAACAATACAGTGAAAGAAAAGATTGTGTAGTTCAGGATGGATCTAGTACGCCGTCAATGCACATGTAAAAATACACACCTCCACGGGCGTTTGACCCTCTCTGAATTCAGCTCTAAAGGCACTCGATAAATGTCTTTCATTTGAACGTGACGTCTTTTGAGGATGCGTGCCGGAGTTGACAGAGAGACCTGATGGACATCATTGAAAATGGCGTGGTCACCGATAAAGTTGCCGTGGATTTCTCTGAGCCTGATAGCATCATTGGCCAAAACCATGTTTATGATGTCTCTCTCTTGTTCTTCCTACTTGCCGTTCTCAACCCAATAGAAAATAATACATGTAACCTACTGTAAAATGTCACAATAAGGGCTATCAAAGTGCTGATATGGTGCATACAACATGTAGCTGATAACTGTTTCCTTGTCAAAATGTTCTAAGATTTGGCTGGACTCTTCCTCCAGCCTCCCTCAGCATCACTCCGGGGTTCACAACATGGTCCACTAGTGTTGCGCTAATTTTATTTGATTAATTTGGTCCTCTTCTTCTTTGAGCTTGTGCTCCGGCATCAGGTCTTCCTCTCCCTCTTCCTCTACCTCCACCTCGGCTTCTACCCCTAGCTGGGCCTCCGCCTCTTCCTCTTCCGCTTCCTCTACCTCCTTCTCCTCCTCAGTGGATCTCCTTCTCACTCTCATTCTTCTTCATCTACAGTTGTGGTCAAAAGTGTACATACACTTGTAGAAAATCACAATGTTATGGCTGTCTTGAGTCTTCAATAAGT
>NC_048411.1:2144125-2170831 GCF_013103735.1 Etheostoma cragini | reverse complement strand
AGAGTTGTAGAACTTATTGAAGACTCAAGACAGCCATAACATTGTGATTTTCTACAAGTGTATGTACACTTTTGACCAGATAGGTAGAAAGATGGATAGATAGATAGATAGAAAGAAGGATAGATAGATAGATAGATAGATAGATAGATAGATAGATAGATAAATACATAGCTAGATGATAGATAGATATATAGATATATAGATAGATAGATAGATAGAAAGATGGATAGATAGATAGATAGATAGATAGATAGATAGATAGATAGATAGATACTTCATTCATCCCAAAGGAAAGTTTAGGCATCCAGTAGCAAGACAACCATAACACAAAAAACACTCATACACACATACATCACACATGCATAATAATAAAAATAAATGTAAAAATAATCTACAGTGTGTGTGTGCACGTGTGTTTGTGTGCGCGTGTGTGTGTGTGTGTGTGTGTGTGTGTGTGTGTGAGTGTTCACGGTAATGAAGTAATGTGAGAGTGTGGCTCAACCATATAAACAAAAAAACACTTGGATTTTAAATAAAAAGAATATGCACTAGGGGTGCAATACACGTCGTTTTTTTTGTCCTTATCACAATATCAACTGTCGCGACAAACATATGTGAAACAGTGCGACGCTGGCGACAGACAGAGATTTTTTATGAGTAGAAAACTGCAATGGTGCCTTTCTATATTCAATTCAATGTTCAATTTAGGACTTAAAAGAACGCTGAAAATGATTTCCCCTCAATTGTTTTGAATTCAACAAGCAATGTGATGCGTTTTATCAGAATACTGAAGGCAGCAGACATGCAGTACACGTAATTATCTGTCTATTTATCTTAAAAAATGTCATTATTGTGATATACATTTTTCAGATCTAGAGCCTTAACATGCAAAACATTGCAAGTTACCCTTCATTTCAGTCCTTTCTTTTTTTGGCCACCCACCAGCGTCAGTCATTCAGTAACAAGTCTGTCACTGCAAGCCGGGGGGGAATTACAAGCAATTTGTTTTGCTACAGCAGAATACTGGAAGCAGCGCAAATGCAGAACTGAGTACTTTAGTATCTTTTTATTTATTTACCGCAATAATATCGCGATACTCAACAACATATTTTCCTTGTACAATGCAGCCGTAGGAACAGTATATTCACAAAAACATCTCCAATTTTACAATTCTTTTCTCCTTTTCTTGTGGCCACCCACCAGCCCCGGGCATACATCATGTAACAACTCTTTCACAACAAGCCGGGGTGAAATCTTGATTACACGCTGGCGGTCCGCCATGTTGACCTTTGATCTCCACCCAGCATTGGAGGCAGTTTGTAGGAAAACACACACAGGAGCTTGAACCCGGGATGGAAGTCACACACGGTGGCGAGGAAGGGAAGGCAAAAGGACACACAAAACAAGAAAAAAAACATGCTGTTCTTTATTGATTCTGGTAGGGTGGTGGAAAGGTCTTTGGTCATGCCCCTTACCAAAGGATACTAATTTGCTCGATCAAGTCTGTCGGAGTATCGAGTGGGAGGAGGCTGAGCGCCTGCCATTGTGTGGGCTTCAGCGGGGAGCTGGTCTGTGAAACAGGATTACTAGAGGTCAGGCAGCCAGTGAAGGGATGTCATCACTTTTCTGGGGGCTAACACAAAGGGGCGGGGCCCGGGCGACGTGATTGAGATGTTGACGACAGAGGGGAGGGGAAGGCCCACCAGCAATCCCCCTCCACCCCTCCACCCCCGCACCCCCTAACCTCCCCTCCCCACTCCACATGCAGATTTGCAGCCTGCTAATCTGCGTGTTTCGTGGTTAGAGACACATGGAAAGCTTTGTTTTTCAGTCACAAAAGACATTCAAACGGGTTGGATTTATTCAGTTTCTGAGAAATATATGAGATGATTTTAAATGGTGGTGTACCCTCAAAATGTATCTCTTTCACACAATATATCACCCAATAATGTACTTCCATCACTGAGCGCAGCCGTGTGTGGTGGTTCGAGACACCGGGAAGGCTTGGTTTTCAGCCACAAAAGATATTCAAAGGGGACAGGTTTCCTCTTTGCATAAGAAAAAAAAAGTCATATAGTGATATTGTTCTTCTAGTTTCTATACCTACTGATCCTGTGTTGGGTCGAAACTGATATGACTATAACTCTTTTACAAAACATATCACATAATAATGTACTTAGAAACCCAGAAGGCTTTGTTTTTCAAAAAAAGATATTCTAATGGGTAAAAAATGTCATTTAAAGATAATTTTAGCCTGTTGTTTTTAGACCCGCTGATCCTGTCTAGGGTCAAAATAGGGTGATTCTCTTTTTGAACTATAACTCTATTGCAAAACATATCCCATAATAATGTACTCATATCACCCAGGGCCAGGTTTTTAGGGCTACTGAGATCATAAATTCAGACTGTTCCAGTATGTTAATGATTATTACAGACTAAATCTAAAATCTACATATTAATAAATCAATACACAAGACATTATCAAATAAATAAATAAATAAATAAATAAATATGTTATAGGCTATATGAATCAACTAAAATATTTGTGAAATGATTAAAAAAATTACAGAAATAGTAATACTATTAGAAATGATCAAAGAAATACAATTTTAAACACTGTCTGTTTCTATGTGAGGTGGCTCAGGATATAACGGTTTATATTATTATTACCATCATTATTATTATAAATTATGGGTTGGTTTTTAAGTGTGAAAAAGAGACAGTATAGTTCCACCGTCCAACATCAGAAATATCAAATCACTTTTTGAAAAACTTTTTTTTAAAAGCCCCCATAACGTTGAAAATGTGAAAAACATGCATAATAGTGTTGTTTTTTCGTGGTTGACGGGAAGGCAACACAAGGGTTAAGAGACCAAAACCAAGATAGAAACATAAAAGTCCCAAAAAATAAAAGGTAACATATAATCTTTTTACCACATGAAGTTAATACGCAAAGACCCGAACTGAAGAGTGACACATGGAAAATGAGCAATGTGTGTGTTGTAATCATAACTAAAAATATCTATAATCATTACCAATGTGAACAAGAGCAACTTGATAGCAGCTTCAAATCGTTACTCTGTTACAATATTAACATTCTAACGTTAAAATGATTTCACTCAATCTATTTACAGTTGGGTGTATTAGCCAACCTGTCAGCTGTTGGAAGTGAATGCGAGATTAGGGTCAGGTTTGGGATGAGCTCTGCGGGGGCCACGGGCACCAGGGGACCCCTGGTTTGAATAAAACCCTTAAAAACCTCCTTAAAAACCTACGTTTGCTTACATAAAAGCTGTTCCAAAGAAAGCCAGATGTTAAAAGCAGGTTCAAAGAACGGACAGCTGGAGAATACAGCTCACCTCCAAACCCGCCCTGGCCTCTCCTGGAGAGATTTTCAAAATAAATTCAAAAAAATAAAATTACAAATATAAATACCCTGGCGTTGTCCCAATGATAAAGGAAGGCAGAGATACTGTCCACTATACTAACCCTATTTAGGATTAGCGTTAAATCACTTTATTGGAAAAATCTCAATAGCTACATTGTCTCTTTTGTTATTAAATGTCTTTGTTAATCCCCAAATGTTGGGTTTGAATTTTGAATTTTTTTATGATTAGAGGCAGTGATCTGGGTAAGAATAATTGTTCCTGTTTTACGGCTAATTTGCATTAAAATAATACTAGGATAATACTAATATTGCCTAAACATAACCAGTTAGGGTTGGAAAACAAACTTAGGTTATTTTTGACTTACAGAATGTGCCTTTAAAGTATACAATATATGTATATGATACCACATAAACAGTATTTGTTTACCACAACTACATGTATGCCCACATGTACAATTGAAGAGATTAAGTTAAAGGTGGAAAATAATTTAGTTCATGTTTCTCAGCCAATCACCGTTGGAAATCCAGCCTTGGGGCGTGTATGTATCCCGAGATAAAGCGCAACTCTTCACTTGTAACGTGAACAAAATGGAATGGACATGGTTTGAAACGAAAAAGCAAATAGATCGCTGAATGGGAAGTAGTTCTTGATGTCGCTTAATGGCTCAACCTTTCTGCTTGTTGTTACAAGTTGCGTGCCCTCTCGCCAGCCGTCTCGTGCCTGTCATACATACCACTGTACAAACATGTCCATTGTAAGGCGGCTTTGGGGCACTGATAACCTCCAAACCACATGAAACCCTAGCCTGGCATCTGAAGAGAACACAGACCATCACAGACATGACCCCTTTGTGGAAACAAGCCTTTCTCTCCATTGAGCAAACAGCCAATTAGCTATTATGGAGACTGACTGGGAGGATAGGTGTGTGTGTGTGTGTGTGTGTGTGTGTGTGTGTGTGTGTGTGTGTGTGTGTGTGTGTGTGTGTGTGTGTGTGTGTGTGTGTGTGTGTGTGTGTGTGTGTGTGTGTGTGTATGTGTGTGTGTGTGTGTCTCTGCTTTATGTGGATGAGGTTGCAGCCTCTTACCTCTATAGGTGGGACATCTGCTGAGGGTTTGTGTCCCTGGATAAGTACCAGCCGAGCACGAGCCGGGCACCTTTTCAACCTGATCACATAGGTATTTAGCTCTCGGCCCTGGCCGGTGTTTCTATTTGTTTTTTTTTCCAGAGCAGGTGTTTTATAATCATTAGCAACTCCATTACGACCGCAGCTCTAAGTAGAAGACAAACAGTGGCCACGCATCTATTCTCAATGCAACCATCTGGTGGCAAGGAGGGAAAATGGCGCCAGTGTTTGCCAATGGTCACATAATTGTGTTTCAAAGGAGAGGAGGCAGGTAGCAGACACACTGAGTTGAAGTGTCACGGGGTTTTATAGAATGTTTCCAATGTCTTTGTCTGCTCAGCCAACATCCTGGTGTTTGTATTCACCCATCTACACTCGGGCCTTCCTTCACCTTTTCTTTTTTTTTTTCTTTTTTTTTCAAGAATCGCTTTTGTGGACAGTCAATAAATTTCACATTCACCAGAGCTGCAGGGCCCATTGAAATAAACCAGGCTACACTGGGCTTCTATCACATGTATTCCCCCCAATGTTTCAGCTACACTTGCTTCTTTATTGTGAACATGAGGCTGAGTCCAGTGTCTTTAAAGGCACAGGACTACAGAAAAGAGTAGCCCTACATCCAAAAGACAAGCTGTTGTAACCATTAATGCACATAGTACAGTGGACTACAATTAGACATGAGTCAGAAATGTGTAATATTTTCTCTATTGTATCAATGCATGTTTAATATCTATTATATTAAACAGGTAGAAATGCATGCATGTGTTTTAGTACATATTTGTACACGTAGTTTTTGCTCAAACTAGCACCAATACCAAATCTAATGACAAATTAATAAATATGTTCCTTCCTTTTATTTGTAAATATGTGCATATGTCTGTAATAGATGGTCGATAAAATGTATTGGGCTTAGTTATCTTTTATTCATATGGAGTCAAGTGCAATGCCGGTTTGTTTTCATCTGGAGTCCCTCGCCATGTCCCAATTCAGCAATAACACACAAAATTATGCACACAAGAATAAATCACATTCAATATATTGGCAAGAAGTGCACGACAAGCTAAATAATAACAAGGAAATTTGTTTACAATACAATCTAAATACAATAAATTCATCAGAGGAATTACAACCAAATCGATAATCATAGAAGCTTCAACTGCTGTATTACTCTCGGCCATATACATCTCAAATATGGCAAATTTGTTACTGTATTTCTTTTCTTTGTTGTGCTTACTTGTTTTAATTAAGAGATTTTTTTAATCTTTTTATGTAAATGAACCCCTTTACATCTACTAAAAACAAAACTAAGCTTTGCTTCTGTTAATATGGATCTACAAATGCTCCAATAAAACTGGGAACGTAAAATCTGTAACAATAAACACAGATAAACACAATAGCCCAGTAAACTGTGTATGATGTTCTCTAAGATAATATATATTTATAATAAATGTGATTCCTAATAAACATATATCAGTATAAATATAGCCTTTTATATCTAAAGGCTGATAACAATATTTTTACACTCCCTATTTTTGAATTTATATAAAATTGAAAATGTACATGCATGGACATAGAATTGTTTTTGTTTTTGCTGCATTAAAATTAATCCTAACTTGTACATAAAAATATGCTGGGTGCTGTGTGCTGGGTGCTGGGAGCTGGGTGCTGGGTGCTGGGTCCAGCTTGTAGGGTGCTTTGTGCTCTGTGTTGGGTGCTGGGTGTAGGTGTGCTGTTTTGTAAATGCAGGGTTCTGGGTGCTGCGTGTTGGGTGCTGTGTGCTGGGTGTAGGACGCTGGGTGCTGTGAATTGGGTGCTGGGTGCTGTGTGCTGGGTGTTTGGTTCTGGGTGCAGCTGGTAGGGTGCTTTGTGCTGTGTGTTGGGTGTTGGGTGCTGGGTGCAGGGTGTAGGTGTGCTGTGTGCTGGGTGCTATGTGCTGTGGGCTGTGTGCTGGGCGCAGGGTGCTGGGTGCTGGGTATTGGGTGCTGGGTGCAGCGTGTAGGGTGCTTTGTGCTGTGTGTTGAGTGTTGGGTGCAGGGTGTAGGTGTGCTGTGTGCTTTGTAATGTATGGAACGTGCAGGGTTCTGGGTGCTGTGTGTTGGGTGCTGTGTGCTGGGTGCAGGTTGTAGGGTGCTGTGTGTTGGGTTCTGTGTGCTGTGTGCTGGGTGCAGAGTTCTGGGTTCTGGGTGCTTTGTGCTGGGTGCAGGGTTCTGGGTTCTGGGTGCTTTGTGCAGGGCGTAGGGCGCTTTGTGCTGTGATTTGGGTGCTGTGTGCTGGGTGCAGGGTGCAAGGTATGGGGTGTAAATATAGCCTTTTTATATATCTAAATGCTGATAACAATATTTTTTACACTGACTATTTTTGAATTTATATAAAATTGAAAATGTACATGCATGGACATAGAAATGTTTTTGTGGTTGCTACATTGAAATAAATCCTAACTTGTGCATAAATATATGCTGGATGCCGTGGGTTGGGTGCTGGGTGCAGGGTGCAGGGGGCTATGTGCCGGGTGCAGGGTGCAGGGTGATGGGTACAGCGGGTACCCATTGGCGGGTGCAGGGTTGAGACTCTTGACCTCAGTATTTGTAAAATCCTCCTATGGCATTGCAGTGGGCACAGCATTTCTGTGATTGTTGTTTTATTTGTGTTTTGTTGAGCAACAGATGGTGTGTGTAGGTGTATGTGTGTATGTGTGTGTGTGTGTGTGTGTGTGTGTGTGTGTGTTTGTGTGTGTTTGCCTGCCTCTCAGGGTTCTGCTTGTTTGTGGTAAAGGCTGTCAATGGTGATAATTATTCCAAACAAAATGCTGCTCCCACTACACATAATTATGCCACTGATGCTAATTACTGTGTTACTTATTAACGACTCATTAAACAATTACGGTCACCGTCAATGATATGCTAATGGCTTTCACATGGAACATGTGTAAAAGTAACTATCCAGCAAGGTGAGGGATGGAGGGCCAACACACTGAGAGGACCAGACACTTGGTGTATTTAGTTGGCCTGGGTCTTATTAAACAGCCCCACATTGTTTTCAGCATTAGCAGTTGCTATAATAACCGTTGTTAACATTAATATTAAAGTGGCTTTTTCTATGAAGTGGCTTATGCCAGCATTCAGACGCAGGTGACAGAGCTGGGCTGAAACAAAAAGAGGTGTTCTTGGTTTGAAGTGCTGCATCCCAATTATTGTTATATTGTCATAATAGTGAATGTTTTTTAAGTAACCGTTGACAAGGATATCACTGTCCTGTGTCTTGAAAAAAGAAATTTTTTACTTCTAATTTTACAAACATTAACATCACGGATCAATTCAATTTGAATTACATTTTATTTATTGTTTCAAATCAGAGGAGTTACACTACAGATAAAGAAGGTCCAGACCATGCCCACTCCATTTGATATCTAGAGACACAACAATTAAGGCAGACAGCTCAGACAGAAGCTGGCATGCAAGATATACATTTATACCTGCACATTTTTTGATATAATCATTTGCACATAATTGCAAATTGTTCACTGTGAAATTTATTCTTCAAGGCTTCTGCTTGCTGAAGCAAGATCTATGTTTTTATTGTTCTGTTACAAATATTTGAATTTGTACAAGTTGGGAATACAAAAAAAAATCCAACTGCTTAAATAGTATGATAAATATGAAGATAAGTATGTGTAGATAATATTTGCTGATCGTAAAAAACACAGTTTTTTATTTTATCAATTTCTTCGTCAGGACAACACATTAGTAGGCATCGTTACATGTGAAGTGCAACCCGGACGCATCTTATCTCACCCGCAGGCTAGTTGGCAGTCCTTGTTTCTGGTTTTTAGGCTTTTTTAGGCGCCATGCTTTCAGAAATGACACACATAGAAAAACACTAACAAACTAATTTGAAGCAGACCACATGTGGATGAAAACTAACAGAAAAGCCAACACGGACCAGCAGCCACATACATACGTACGTACATACGTGGATAAAGAGCAGCAATACAGCAAACCGAGCCAGAAACCTAGATGGTTAAACAAAAAATACACAAAAAACACAGACAATACACAGTATAGAAAGACTTTGAGCCAGGATGTGCCTGTGCTCTGACGCCCAACCCAGTGTTGTCCTCCTCACAACAAGGCGTGGCAGATAATGCATGGCTCTGCTGTCTCACAGCAACATAGTCCTCTATTTCAAGTTCCTGGAGGGAGGACCTCGGGCAAATTGATGTATGTCTCCTCCTCGTTCTGGATCGCTCCTCTTTTTTTTTTCTCCAGCAGCATTATGGGTGGTTTATAAAATATTAATACGAGAGTGCATTTAGCGGGGAGGAGCTCATGTGGGTATTCTCTCGTGACTCCCCATTCAGGTCACTGGGGAGCGTCTGTCTGTTTCCCTGCCTGCTTGATTTACTCTAAATGCAACATTAAAGATCCTCTTTGCTTTTGGAGGCTGCATCCAGGATGCTGTTTGTTCTCACTCTCAACATAGATGTATATGTGTGTAAGCTGTATATGTACATATATGTACACACACATTTACATATGAATATATATATATATATATATATATATATATATATATATATATATATATATATATATATATATATATATATATATATATATTCATATGTGTATATATATACAATGTATGCACATAATCCCAGTTGTTGTTTAATACCTAAAATACAAAAAAGCATTTTAAATCAGGGTTAACTGTAATAATAAAGTCAAGGCGGCATGCTTTCCCTTCAGTTTTATACAGGTGGGACTGTGTGTTCCGATTCACTTTTTGCAAAATATGTAGTTTTTTTATCACATTCAATATATATAGTGTGTATGCATCATCAACAGCAGAATCAATGTGTTGTCTAAGGAATCTGCTCAGACCTCGGTCGCTCATGAAAACACTGATTGGACTAGACCGGGTGTCATATCTAGTTAAAACATGAGACAGACAGCACTGCCCTCAGAGGCAAACACGTGCACATGCACAAAAACACACAAACAAATACAAGCACACACACACACACACACACACACACACACACAAATGATCCTGGAAACAAACAAGCATACAGAGCATGTAGCAAGCACAAACAGGTGCGTCTGTCTTTAGACGTGCACAAGGGTAAAGCTGAAATTCTGCTTCGACTTTTGGTTTATTTCTTCACAGTCCTATTTTCATCTAATATTTTAAACTTTTGACCTACACAACCTATTTCTTATGTCACTTTTTCATTGCAAGAAGGTCTCGAGACTCTGTGGGTCCTGGGACTGACGTGTCTCCCACAGGATTTGAATCGACCAATCAGCTTGCCTGAGGCAAAGTGTGCGCTACGCATTGTTGAGATCACCCCTAAATCCTTTGTTCCTTTTTTTAATTCTGGAAAAAATTCATACATTCAAAAACACAACAAAAAATAAAACAGAACAAATTCACGCCCAACATTTATTTTGTTGCTGTCATCCCTCGTGTTGTCTTCTCATCAATATTGAAAAGCATCATTTTTACTGATATTTTTTATCAATGTTTTCAACTTTTTCTTACGTTTTTCTCCCTTTTTTCAAAACATTTTCAATGTTTGTCACTACGTAACAAACTTATTAACTTTATTTTTACAGTTAATGCTCATTACATTTATGCTCACTAAACCTCCTTTATATGAAATTGTGCCTAATGTTTGAGAAATTATGAAATTATTTAGACTAAAATTAAAGGAATGTTTGTTGACGGATAATCACAGACGGGAATATGTCATCTTTTACTCAATGCTATTTCAAAACCACTTTTTTTTCAAATGCTGTAAAATTGAATAAGACGCCCCAAAATTAATGAAAGTAGAGATTTGTACTTGATAAAGAGCGTTGTGTGGAATCAGTCATGTTATTTTGGGGAATTAATATTTGGTAGTTAAAAAGAACAGGTCAACCGTAACTGTTGTTGTTGTGTTAGGTTACTTATGTATTTACATACTTTTAAAAATTGAACATATATTGTTCAATTTAAATAGTTTTCAATTAAAAAGAACTCTGTAATAAAGCCTTACATAGATGTCATTTTTCAGGTGTTAAAGAACCGGTTACCCAACCCTAGTATTATAAGATGAGGGAGAACGGGTTGGATTGTGGAAGGGCTTTGGCGCCTATACGTGGAGAATATGGACGAGCTCGCCGGCATAGCTTGAAAAACAGACAGGGTATTTTGTGTAACAACACACTTTGCTATATTACAATTCCAAATGGCAGCATCACGGACTACAATAAATGGACAGAAATGGAAGAAAAAAAAAACTCAATATTGGAGTGATATTTGATGAATTGGGATCAAGTACTATGTAAGACTAGCCTCAGTTCCCAGCATGCATAGCCCCCATCGCAGCAACTCTTCCACTTCTACACAAGTGAATCTGCAAGGCATATTTATGCTGCCAAGTGGATAAAATATGACTTTAGCACCCCTGGTTGCTTTGTAAGAACGGCAAAATGATCAGTATGCTTGTCCTATTGAACCTTGAGACAAACAAAAAAATGAAAAAAACTGGGATTACCTTTACAAAAAGGTTGAAATTGATCTGTTTTGTCAGGGTGTCTGTCTAGGCCTGGACCGACCTACATCACCATGTTGCTTCATGTGTCTGCTGCTCAACAACAGATCAATACAGAACTTCCCCATCCGCTCTAAAGCCCTGTACTCTGAACACCTGACATGCCATACTCCACTTACTTGGCATGTAGAGTAAAAATGATGAAATTTGTGATTCGATATTTCACGTGCATTCGACTACTGCCATTCACTGCAGATACGGAGAGTAACAAATGATGATGTGTGTTGATCATTGCTTCGATTAGGCCGATGCCAGTTTGAAAAGAAGCCGCTGCTTCTTCTTAGGCCAACAAAGAACCAAGTGATTATGGTGAAAATACAGCATTGTGTGTGATTTTATGTAAACAGTGTTAGTGTGTGTCTGTGTGTGTGTGTGTGTGTGTGTGTGTGTGTGTGTGTGTGTATGTGAGCACAGCGCTGTGTGTGCTGTGTGGAGAGCTATTTTAAACAACCAGACAGCAGCAGCAGGCTGAGAGCTGTGCTGCTCTTCGGGTGCTCAATAATTAACTGCATACTGCTCGCAGAGTGCTGCTGCTGTGGTGGAGGAAGTCAGGCAGAAGTGCGGTGCGTGCGTGTGTGTGTGTGTGTGTGTGTGTGTATGTATGGGAGGTGGAAACATTGAATACACCCCTCACATGGCTTACTTGTTGCAACATCTGAAAATGAGTCCCTTGTGTTCATTACCATGTCCCTCTGATGAAAGCTAGGGTGGGACACCCCCGTACACACAAACACACACACACAGAAACACACACATACATCATGACTTGTAACACTGGTCCGGGATGCTGATTACTGTTAGCGACATAAGGAGGTCCCACAGCACATCAGGATGGGGGATGAGCAGCGTCCTGGTACCCTTTGTGTCGGCATTAAAGTTTCAGGTCGCGTGGGCCTGTTTTACACGGCTGCTGATCCCTGATTGATGCTGAGCTGGAAAGCAGCCATGGGCAACAGCATGTCAGACATCTGACTGCTGGTCTCCAGGTGCCACAGTGCCACAAACAAGTGTTGGATTAGACCCGCTGGGATTTGAACCTACATACGCTAACACCACCCCGATGCTGTTAAAAGGGCTTTACACCAGGACTCAAAGGTATGCACGTAGCAGTGCCTTCAACTGCTAAAGTGTGGCTCCGAGAAGACGCGCACATGCATACACAGTACATCTGCTGTCACAGAAGAACCTACAACTCTACGTGTTTATGTTCTAACCACGGATGCAGATTGCACAGTTTACATTCCATTCATCGAGCACTGTAGTTACAATAAAGGTTGGTTAGGAGATAAGAGATTATGAGATTATGAGCAATGAAATAAGCAGTACTTACATACCTTACTGAAGGTTTTCACCCAAATTCACAACACATACGCAAGTAAGAACATAGATTAGTGTCTCACTAGAATACAACATACATACATAATAATAGAATAGAATAGAAGACAATCAAATAAAAAAGCACAAATTAGATCAAAATAAAAGTAGTGGAAATGGAATGGAATTATAAAGGGATTAATTCATCAGACGACTTTCGTCTCGGTCCGAGTTGGATTGGGAACCGGAGGGTTGCTGGTTCAAGTCCCCATATGGACCAAAGTATGGTGGTGGACTGGGAACTGGAGTGGTGCCAGTTCACCTCCTGGGCGCTGCCAAGGTGCTATTGAGCAAGGCACCGAACCCCCAACGGCTCGGGGCGCCTTTCCACGGGCAGCCCCCCCCTCACACTCTGGCATCTCTCCATTAGTGCATGTATACAGTAGCTACTGAGCATGTGTGTGTAGTTCAGGCCTGTGTGTAATGTAAGTATAAGTGTAATAAGTATACATTATAATTATTATTAGCTTTAAGCAGCTAAACAATTGGGACAATACATCATAAGATCAGGTTTCTTTAAAAAAAAAAGCCAACATCAACATCAAGGATCCAGCCTTAGCGCCAAATGACACACTCTGACTCTTTACACACTGCGCTAGAATAAATGTGGGTGTCACTAAACAGAGAGCTGAGTTTGTTTGGAACATTTTTATGAAACACACGGAGAGCTGTTATATGCAAATACCCTAAAGAGGTAAATTTAAGAAGAAATGAAAATGCCCTTAGACCTCGGAGGGTTAACCTCCTTGATCCCAGAGCCCTCTATAATACTGGCCGTACAGACAGAACTATACATATCACACCTCATTTTAAAGATACAATGAAAAATAAAATGAATAATGGCATATGAATTCTTAACAAAAGAATGTATTAAAACTTACGGAGAGGCCAGTCCACGTTCATTATCATCATGAATATCTTGAATGAAAATCTAGGATTAAAGCTACAAATGTGTCGGTAGAATGAACCTGTGAAATGTGTTTAACTGGAAGGAGGATGAGGAGATTTTGCAGTCATTGTAATTCCTTCAAGCAGCGATGTGGTTCTTCTGTCTGTACAATATATTATTATGATATATAGATCAATCAGCCTTCATAAGAGAATGTTTCACACATGCAAAGTTATTTGTAACTAAATGATTTAGGTATTGATTCTATTGTGAAAACCACTTCTACAAGTAAGTAAAGTAACTAACTTGTAGAAGTTTTTTCTGTTGTTGTTGGTAAAATTAGTTTATAATGACTGTACCTGTCTGGTACCCTGAATCTCCATTAGCCTACTTTTAGACACACACACACACACACACACACACACACACACACAGGACCCCTCGTCTGTACATTACTGGAAGAAATGATATCTCTTCATTAAAGAATCGTCTTTCTGAATGGACAATCCCCGGCTTTGTGAATAGGTCTCCTCATGACCAAAACCGCGCTGATGCAATGAAAGAGGAACAAAATGAAACATCCAAATTGCTACTTCAATCTCCAAGAGCTTTGAAGTGCTGTTTTTATCCCATTTTGACCAAAATAAATGCGTATTTTTATTATAGCGTGTGTCGGGAGGTTGCTAATGGGTTTGGAATAAAAGACAACATTTTGATTCAGCCAGGCGCTGGTGGCACAGAGACCCTTTTTACTTCAGCTCATTTTAAAGCCCGGGCGCCGCTGCTCCCCTATCATTGGTTGATCAAGTCAAAGATGACGACCCACTCAGTGTTAATGCTTGTCTGCAGTTAGAAGTGATCCCCATGAACCAAATCAAAAAAAGCCTGGCTCCGTGCTGTCCGTGCTGAATGGATGCAGCGTGGTGCTCTGCCGCCTCCAGGTAGGGATCAGCGCAGCACGTCCGTGTGAAAGGCTGAGGGCGGCCCCGGCCAAGGCTGCTTTCCCTTTCCTCCGCGGCAGGCTGAGGGCAAGCTTATTCACGAGCTGGGACAAGTCAAAGCTGGGGAACAAAGCCGAGGAGCCGGCGAGGGGCTCTTCTTAGCTGGGAGACATTCTGCACTACTGCTGCTAAAACATGTCACCATGTTTCACTGGGACTGGGACATCCACGTCACCTGTTCAATCCAATTCAGTTCATTCATGAAGGGGGGCAGTGCAAATTAATAAAAAGACACGATTGTATGTAAGGTTATGTAATATTATTTAACAATGCACAATATAAGAACAGGGAGACATGCATTGCATCAGGTTGTAGCTAAATTGCTATTTTCAGACCACAGCCCCGTTGGCAGGTAGGTAAAGACATATTCAAGTACCAAACAATTTTACATAATCATTTCCACCTATATTTCAATAATACAAACATGTCTCATCAATAAAATTATCAAGAGCTAAATTATCCCACTTCCTAAAACTAGTCCCCCCTACCCTTCACAAACAAATGCACGGGATTATAATCCTAACCCCTTACACACACATGGACACAGACATATATACACACACACAATTCACAAGTCATAAGTGTGTACAAGTTTGTTGTGACAATATCCAGCTTTTTGTCAAGCATGATACGATGTTTGAGGAGTTTTAACAAGCATAAGGTGTGTTAGGGGAGTCTTCCACTGACTTATGGCCACAAAAGAAATGAAGGATTTGCAAAACAAAGTCTTGCAGTTGGGAATATTTCATTCTCCTCTAGTGGATCCTCAAGTGGCAAACATGGGTTAAAAAAATGCCAGAATTAGCCCAGTGGCTATTTTTCATCTGTATAGTCCCCGGGCCTCTATGTGTTAAGAAAAAAAGGCTTTGTAAATCCCAAAGAAACAAAAAAAAAAGCAAGCAAAGCAGAACTGAGCACAAAACAAGACAAAGCACAAGGCCGAACAGGTTACAGGATAAGAGTGATGAAAAGCAACAGTAAACTAAGAGGAAACAATGTGTAATTCATGCATATGTATTTATGCTCCCACATTATCTACAGGAAAGACCTTCAAAATCAAAGAAGCACAGACATCAGAACAAAACTAAAGAGTCAGTCGCACATAACCAGTCAAAGTCAGGATTCGACAGCTAACCGAGTGTTTTTACCACAGACTGTATATTAATGGACAGAGGATGTGTGACATCACCCATTGGTTTGTGGAGCTCTGCTAGGAGACATTGAGGAAGGGCGCCCAGTTAGCCCAGTTGGTGGAGCAGGCGTCCATGTATAGAGGTTTACTCCTCCTCTCTCTCCCCTTTCATATCCTCATCTGTCCTGTCCAATACAGGCCTATATGCCCATAAAATAATCTTTAAAAAAGTTGAGGGAAGAGTCTTAACACTCTGTTTTACATTACACACTTTCACTGGCACTCACATCTTAGCCGTGCCCTAAAACACCCCCTGCTTCCTCGCAACGAGACCATCCTTTAAAAGATGGACATCATTCTGTGTTGCTGAGGACTTAAAACTAGTGACTGAGACCATATACTCATTATGACATTTTTTACTGAGGTAATAAATCAAGTGAGAAGTGGGTCACTTTCTCGTAGACTTCTACAGAAGCCGACCTCCTTATGCAACCGTGCTGGAGATCAGATAGAATGAGGTTTAAGGAACCCCCCTGCAGGAATTCAGATAAAATGCAGGTTTAAGGAGTCTCCCCCTTCTGGAGATCAGATAGAATGCAGGTTTAGGGGGTCTCCCCCTGCAGGAGATCAGATAGAATGCAGGTTTAAGGAGTCTCCCCCTGCAGGAAATTAAGAAATAATACAGGTTTAAGGAGTACCCCCTTGGAGGAGATCAGATTGAATGCAGGTTTAAGGAGTCCCCCCTTTCAGGAGATCAGATTGAATGCAGGTTTAAGGAGTCCCCCCTTTCAGGAGATCAGATTGAATGCAGGTTTAAGGAGTCCCCCCTTTCAGGAGATCAGATTGAATGCAGGTTTAAGGAGTCCCCCCTTTCAAGAGATCAGATTGAATGCAGTTTTAAGGAGTCCCCCCTTGCAGGAGATCAGATTGAATGCAGGTTTAAGGAGTCCCCCCTTGCAGGAGATCAGATTGAATGCAGGTTTAAGGCACTCCCGCATTTGCAGCATAACCGAATGCTCTGTCCATTAATATTATACAGTCTATGATAATATTCCAGTGTGTATATGGTTGTAACAGTATCCAGGGTCAAATATGGCTGACAGGATGTTTTTAGGGATATCCCGGTCATCCTGAAAACCGCTTGTTATACTCTGAGTAAAATAAGTAAGTCCACTAGTGTTTCAGCCTCCCAGGCAAGTGTTATCAGGTTTTTTGAGAGTTCGCGTCTAATTGAATCTTGAATTTAGTTTCTAGATTTATGTCATATGCATAGGTGTAGCTTTTGGAGGGGATGTAGGGGATACACCGCCCCCCATATTTAGAAGCGGTAGATTGGTCCAGCTCCAAAAGTTGCTTCTTTTTACTTTTGTGACACTTCTTGATGGTTTTGACAAGTTTTTAGGAATTTGCTTTTGTTTTTTTCAATTTTTTCAGAATTTTCACAACTAAGCAGCTTTGTTTGAGAGAATATTCTATAATAGGTTTGACAGAAAATTCCTTATTTTTACTGCAGCTACACACATCATTTTGGTTTGTTAATTAGGGAAGATTCTGCGTAATGAGCTGTTTTTTCTGTTATTTTACGGATGTATTTCTTACAGTGAAATTAATCGTTTGACGATTAAACTTATAACTATCTGATCTGAATACAATACACATTTTCTACAGGCACAGTCTTCTACTTAAAAAAAAAACCAATTCCAGTGGTGGTTTCATGGTATCACAATTTTCAGATAGTTGTCATGGAAACATTAACTGGTCATGTGACAAGGCTGGGAAGATTTTCAGAACAGGAAGCTCTGATCTAATGGAAATCACACTGGTCAGATTGACAGCACTCTAGCCCAATGGCTCGGGAGGGGGGGGGGGGGGGGGGGGGGGGGGGGGGGGGGGGTCTTGTAGCTCCACCCCTGGTTGTGCAAGTGTGCATACGCATGTTTTTCTGGGATAGTTGTTACAAGAGTATAGAATTACACTTAATAATAGTAAGTCACAAATTCCATCAAAAATGATAAACGGGGTCAACGTGTAATCTTCTGGCAGGAAACTTACCCCTCAGAAACCTGGGATTTCATTTAGAAACACACTGCACGAGGAAGGGAAATATTCATATCCAGCTTCCCACACACGTTAGAGGACAGATGGGTTTTATCCTCGTGAAAGCACGGGATGTTTTTTAACACAATAATTTACAAAAAGCCACCACCATGTATTGTAATTAGCAATGAAACAATGAAACTAGGACTGGAACTATTTTACACATTATCTGTTAAAAAAGAAGCATTCAAACTGTGCTTAGACATATGGAGAGAATTCCATTAGAAAAGCTTACTTACTTCATCAAGATTTATCATATAGAATTATGGACTGTGATATTGGGGTAGCAATATGGCAAACCATGCAAGGGTATATAGGTTAAAAGTGGATAATAAAATGAAATTAGGGATAACTTGGAGAGAAAAAATAACAAGTAGCTTTCTTGTTAAGTCTGGACATGACACATACGCGTACAAGTTCCATCACCAAATTTAAAATACTAATACAAATGTGCAACAACTGTGAAGAAGACGATGAGTCGTCCCTCCAGTACTACCTGTACACGTGTTTCCATTCTTTGACACGCTGTAATAGAGCGTTGTTGCAGAGGCTAAAACACACAGGAGGAGACATCAACATCCTTCATGTTGTCTTTACTATCAGTCTACTGGGGGGGGGGGGGGGGGGGGGGGGGGGGGGGGGGGGGGGGGGGGGGGGGGTCTTCTCCACCAGACACCGGTGGAATGTAACAAAGTACATTTACTCCAGTACGGTACCTAAGTATACATGTTGAGGTACTAGTGAGTAATTGCTGTTGGCCTGGCTCAGGTTAAACTCCTTGTCAAACATGAACAAACACAAACAGTAATTGCCTAGAACTTTCTTTTAATATCCAGTTTGACACTCAGTCATAATGGGAAAAGAACTTAAATGAACTACTTTAACCCTTGTGTTGTCCTCCCGGGTCAAAAACGGACAAAAGATTTGACATTTTTGTCCCTTTTTCCGACTTCTTTTTAGTTTTCACTAACACCACCTTACTAGTTTTACACTACTTTTTGGAATTCATGGTCAATAACCCTCATTTATATAGAATTACACCTAATATTTGGGTTAAAAAAGCAGAAATTAAGAATAATTTTGACTAATATTTAAAATCAGACGAACGTACAGATGAGTTTAGTCAGGAATGAAAGTGGTCAATTGTATTTGCAAAGAGCGTTGTAAGGAACCCGATCCGTTTCTGTGGTAATTTGGTTGAAAAAAAAACTCATATTTCCGATATAGATATATGTACATTTTTTGCTGTCAGTGTGAAAAAAATTCTCCAAACAAAAAGTGTTTCTCTCAAAATACTTTTTTACGCTCTCAAATATATATATTTTTGGCTATCAGCTTGAAAAAAAAACTCTCTCTCGATTCAATTTCTTGCTCTCGTCTCAGGATTTTTCAGTATCATGGGGGCTGGTTCACGTTCTTATTGGAAAACAACTTTTTTTCTCTTGCATGTACTAAAGAACTGATTCCAGCTCCGTACACATCGCGCTGCCACCAGCTGACAGCTTCCATGTGAACAACGCTCCTCTCCTCTCACACAAAACGCTGTTTGCCCTTTGGCAGGGAGCACGGACGTGATAATGAGAGCTATTTACACTCTTCTCAAAACTTCCTTTTTTTTTTTAATCTGTTGCAGCTTCTAAAGGGCTCTTGAGCTCTCACAGTGTTTGCCAAGATGAAAAATGGCCCAGAGTGCTCTGCCATGTCCGAGGCCTTCCTCAAGGTCTGCGCTGGCTGCTGTCTCCATTTGTCAAGCTTGGCATCTTTATACACTATCCGAGCCCAGAACGTCAAATGCTGCTTAAAAAGTTACTTCCTCTGTTTGACCGTCATCAATTGGGTTCCTTTTAGAGGGGAAGCAACTCAAGCACAAAGGACAAGGACACCCCCCCTGCTTGTTTGAGGGGTTTAATTTATGCTCGTTTCCATGGTACCTATCTCCTAGGTCTTTTTGCGAAGGCAGTCACCTGACAGAGGTCCATTAGTCAGTGTGTCTTCGGCCTGTTAAGGAAATGTGTATCAGTGCATACGGGCCGGTAGTCTAAACAGGACATCTGTCAGATTGTCATTTTGCCACCTTTAAGTGATGCCTTCAAGTTTCCTCAGGCAGAGGCTTAGTGCTCGTGAAGAATGGCTTCTCTTTAGGCTGGGGGAGACCCTGGAGCAAGTGATGAAAAGTCTGTTTAGTGTCCGATCTAGATGGAGTCTGAAAGCTCGGGTTAGGGTCTGCACATGGGCCCTGTGGGATGTTTAACCCTCATGTTGTCCTTGGGTCAAATTGACCCATTTTCTTATATCAATGTTAATTTTAAATTCCCCAAAATAACATGATTAATTCACCACAACGCTCTTTGGCAAGTCTAAATCTCTACTTTCATTAATTTTAGGGCCTCTTATATATAATGGTATAGCATTCGAAAAAAACACTTTTATTCCCCCTGCTCTGGTGTTTCCCCTATCATTCCCCCTGTTCTGGTGTTTCCCCTCTCATTCCCGCTGTTCTGGTGTTTCCCCTCTCATTCCCCCTGTTCTGGTGTTTCCCCTCTCATTCCCCCTGCTCTGGTGTTTCCCCTCTCATTCCCGCTGCTCTGTTGTTTCCCCTCTCATTCCCCCTGCTCTGGCATTCTGCCCTTTCATTCCCACTGCGCTACTCTACCTGCTGAAGGCAGTAGTGGGATGCGTTTGTGTAGACGGAGTAATAACTGGTTTGCTTCATTAGAACAGCCAGCCAGACAGAGGCTGTTTATTTCTGCCTGCCAGGGTTGAACCAGTGTTAATTAACACCATGTTGACTCATTAACAGGAGGAGAAGCAATCTCTTAGCTCCCACCTTTCAGTGGAACTCCAACAAGCCCAGCGAGTTCAACCCACTTGGCCCGCCCACTTCCACTGCAGCTGCTGACTTCAGTGCTCCACTTCCTGCTGCAGAGTTCTGCGTATAAAAAAACAAACTCCATCAATTTAGATCTCAGCCCAATGAAAATTCAGCAGATGCCTCAAGTCACTGTTAGTTTATCAATCAAATATATTTAAGGCAGGGATGCACCGAATCCAGGATTGGGTTTCGGATTGGGCTTGTTACGGTTTGGTTTCTGCTGAATCTTAGAATTTTTTTCCACTGTGACCGGGGTGGCCCACTGGTGGAGCAGGCGCACATGTACTGAGAGGTTTCTGCCTCAATGCAGAGGTCCAGGGTTTGAATCTGACCTGTGACGAATTACTGCATGTCTTCCCCCCTTTATCACTTACGGGAACGCCGGATATCCCTCCTTTAGGCCGGATGTCCGTCCCTTTCCTCTGTCTCTGTGTTGGCGTCTAACATGCGGCTGATTTCTGAGGACTATGGTTACCTGGTCCTCAGATCTCTGCAGGGTAAATCCAGACAGCTAGCTGTCCAATCAGAGTTCTCCGTTGACGACTAAAACTACTTCTGAACGTACACACGTTCCACCAAAACTAGTTCCTTCCTGAGACTATTTAGCAGCGGCACCGTGGCTCCGTCCGGCGCTTAGCACCGCCCAAGATGGTTGTGATTGGTTTAAAGAAATGCCAAAACAATTAACACGTTATTCTCCCATCCCAAGATGCTGTGTGGACTAGCCAGACCTTCATTTGCAGCGCTGCGGAGGAAGGTCTAGCTATGTCAAATTTGATCCATTCAATTGAAATTTTTTGTCTTCAATCAACAGCATCCTCAGCTTTATTGGTTACTAGGAAAACTCAACCTAGAGTCATTTTATTCTCCTCAAAACAGGTTTCCTTTTTATTTTTAAAGAACTAAACAAAAAAACTTTTTTTGCACATTTCTTTGAAGTTGTCTCCCGCAACTTCACTGCAACAAACGGACAAAAACATCTTTTATCGCAATTTTTCAGGCATTTTGGGCCGCAACAAGCTTGCAAAATCCTGGAGGGACTGCATGGCCAATCAATCCAAAACCAGCATAACTGCTACACAACTGTCCGTTTAGACGCTGGTGTGCTCCTTACTCCTTGACACAGCCTCTAACACACTCTCCACCCATGGCTTCCACGCTCCGGCACTTTGTTTCTTCCTTCCCTGCCAGCTGCTGTCAGTCACGCTCCGACACCGCCACGTCCCTCCAGCTGCTGAGAGGGAAATCAGCGTTTCTCATATTTCCCCCAAGACCTTTTTTCTTCCCTCTAATGGTAAGGCTCGGCTCAGGCGGCCCGGCTCTCATGGAGCTGGACCCACTGGTGACGGTGGCAGAGAGGAGGACACTGGACAAACTGCTGGACATTACTGACGATGCCAGCCCCCCCCCCAGACAGATGCTCCGTTTCCTCAGCACATATTAATAATAATGTATACTTCAATAATCCCACAAGGGGAAATTACAATTTACCCTCTGTTATTACACACACGCCTGAATTACACACACACACTCAGTACCTATACATGCACTAATGAAAAGATGTCAGTGTGTGTGTGGGGGGGTTGGGGCCTTGCTCCAACCACCTCGGCGGAGCCCAGGTGGTGAACTGGCACCTCTCCAGCTACCAGTCCACCACCATACTTTGGTCCGTACGGGGACTTGAACCGGCGACCCTCTGGTTCCCGACCCAGCTTCACCTCACACGGCACACCTGGCGTCAGCCGCTGTCACAACCGCGTCCCCTTCTGATTTGTACCGACACGCGGCCCACACGGCAAACAAATAGCCATACAGCACCAATTAGTGCTCTATGAATATGAGTTAATGAGGCGCGCCGAGAGAAAGAGCCCGGCCACACTTGAGAATAAAGGCTGCAGCCCGTTAGTCCCCCGTCTCCACTGACCGGAAAAGAAAGTAGTTTACATAATTGCCAGTATGAAAGCTGCATATACGACAAAGAATAGTGTTACACACATCATTCTCTATGATCCTTATGAAACAGCAGCAGGTTGGAGTGTGTGACATGTGGACACATTCTTCTTGCTGATGTTGGAGAAGTCTTGTTTAGATTAATAATGCATGAAGTAATACAAGCCAAAACATTGAGAAATATGAAATACATAACCTACAACCCTAAATAATGCAGAATTTCTTTGTGTGTGTGTGTGTGTGTGTGTGTGTCATCACATCGATGGCTGAGATAGGTTCATGTATTCCTGCGTCTCTTCTCTCTGTCAGTCCCATCATGTCTAAAATTGATAATTCATATGAATTAATCAATCTTAGAAATATTATCAGTCACAACCATGCTTCAACTTTTTCAGATGAGCTGAAGAAATATTCATATACTGGGGTAACATATCTTTTCATCATACAGGCCAATTCAAATGTGTGTGTGTGTGTGTGTGTGTGTGTGTGTGTTACATGTGCAAATATTCTTGTTGCTGATGCTGGAAAAGTCTTGTTTAGATCAATAATTCAATAATTCAAGAAGTAAAACAAGCCAAAACATTGAGAAATCTATAAACCTGAATAATGTATGTCACACTTATTCTATAATGTTTAATAACACTTTGAAAACCTGCTGTGTGTGTGTTTGTGTGTGTGTGTGTGTGTGTGTGTGTGTGTGGCCACTGAGTGCTGATCCTAATGAGGAAGGATCAAGAATAATACTACAACACGGTCAAATGACAAGATAAAAGAAAAATGGCTATGCAGAGAGATAACTGTCCAATATTTTAATAATAAATCCATATTATAAACTACTAAACATAATTTGGAGCAGAGGCCTGACACACGAGTATAGGTTTTATTCCATTTAGTGTGCAAAATGTATAAAATTAATAATAGGCTATATGTAATATAATACTACAAGACTACTAATAATTATCGGTGCATTATCTCTCATAATGGATATTAAGTTTAAATATTTTGGCTGGAATAGTCCAACAGTAACCTAAGTGGGTTTGACTAAAAAAGACTGAATTAGAATTCTCTTTTCACACACTGACGATGATTTATTTCCTACCCAGAAACAAAATCATATTACATAAACATAACTGTAGGCCTATCCAGATGTTTAAGGACTTCGTGATGGCCTACTTTGGGATCTGTTAGGATTCAACAGATCAGCTGATTCTGGGTCTGCATGGCGGAGAGGAACAAGATGAAATGTTCTCTTGTTTTGTTTTTTTGTTCGACTTGATGGTTGTGATTTTAACAGACAATCCCGGGGTTCGTGAACGTGACATAATATTCCAACACATAGCCAGGGTCAGCTGTTAACTGCAGGCGATTAATCCCGCAGCTGGAATCTCCCACTGACTCGAAAACAGAAAGAAAAGAGAGAAACGGAACGGCCGAAGCTGGACAGAGGCCTGCGTGCTTCTCACGGGACAGCAGAGACACGCGCACGCGCTTCCGAGCCGAGGATGATGAAGCACCGGGCACAGCTGACAGAAACGCACTGTAATTTGAATTAAAATTTGACTCAAATAAAAATCAAAATATATATATAGATATACATCAGATAAAAATGGGATTACTCTCCTTAAATCGTGAGTGTGAAAAAGCGCCACGTGCACGAGGGTTTCCCCCCCATCCTAGGCCTCTATGAAGGCGGGCTTCTGAGTTGTGGGATCAGATTATAAACTGGATTTAATCTCCGCTGCCCCGATTTCCAATATTCTAAATGCAGGCCCATATTAGGTTATATTCTATTGGCTGATTTTCAATTTTTTGGGACAGATGTCTCCTCGTGATACCTCCACAGCTGATATTAGCCTAGACCGAGATCCATGTCATAGTCCCCGCCGGCTGGTGGTGTAAATAAGGGTGAAAGGGGGAAATTCTGATTAATAACCCGCATGTTCAGACAATTTCCAAATGAAATAATTCGAATTTATTTCAATCCTATTTCATCCTTGTAAAATTACAAAGTCTTTGGTTTCAAAGCCTCTTTGAATGGCCTGCACGGTGTTCCAGTAATCCCCACACCAGACTCGTTTCTCATCCGAATTTATAGCAGGTAAATACAACAGCAAACCAACAAAACATGCAACAATTAACAGTGTTTAAAAAAAAGAGTTTTTCAATTTACATGTAATAATGTAAGAACTATAGGCACTGTGTTCTGGCCAATATTAAAAATCTATAGAACATAGAAGCAGGCCTGTGTGCAACAGGAGAGGCAAATTACAACAATTGTTAAGCCAACCATCTGTTAAAGGCTGTCTGACGATGGGGTCGCTGTCCTCTGTCCGTACGTACTGTGCTGAGACCGGGACGCCCGAGAGTCTGGACCGGCTGGGCTGAAACCGGGGAGGGAAAGTCGCGGAGAGACAGCAACAGGAGTACGGGAGCCGTCCCGCTCCCTCCCTGCAGGCTAGCACCGTATTCTTCCCAATGAGGGCCAAATGAATGAAAAGACGCGGCGTGGCAACAGGGCACCGGCTTTCTAAAGCTGCTGTTGGTGTGTCGGGGACGGGCGGTCACGTGGTGGCTGTGGCGTCATTGCGCCGGCTGTGTGGAGCAGCACTGACATCTGCTGGTCAAACACTGGTACTGCAGCGTGAGCAGGGATGTTGCCTTCACGGGACCCTCGGAATCAGAATCTTAAGACTTTGTCAAAGCCCCTCAGGGGAAATTGTTCAGCTGTAGTTGGTCCCAGTCAAGTGTAAAGGTAAAATACGTACATACATACATACATACTATACATAAATACGTATACACTTTAACACTAGATTTAACACTAACATTTTTGGCTGATAATTTATGGTTGTTGTCTTTTTTTATATCTTTTTATCGACAAATGTTCTTATTGTTCTTATTGTTATTAATATCATTATTATTATTCATATTACTGTTATTTTGTTATCTTTATACTGTCTTTTTTTCTTTTCTTGCGAAAACTGATGCTGGAAATTTCAATTTCCTTGCGTCTGACCCCCGTCTGACCCTTTAAAAATACTTTTAAAAAAAGTCTGAAAAATTGATGAACATTTCAAATTGTTGTCAGTTTTTGACCCCGGGAGCACAACACAAGGGTAATTTAAATCGTAAAATAACCATTAAATGTTTATTCTGTGAATTTCACTCCAAAATAGTTGGCTGTAAGAAAAAAAGTTTCTAGATGAGTAATGCTGTTTAAGCCAAATTTCTGAACAAAATATAGTAATATTAGATCAGTTTGCCTCTGTTTAGGTGGTTTCAGAATGATGAAGACACTTGGAGAACAATTACAGGTAGATATAAAACAATTATAGGAGGACGTGAAATAGGATGTAGGCTTAACAGGAGGATTGTTTTGGGAGGGGAATTATATGATGACATACCCTTCACCATACATATAGACTGGCATGGTGTCATTTCAGTTAGTTTGATTTACATTGAGAGATGATCTCATGGAAGGTTCACCATGCCGATCTCTATGTATGGTGAAGGGTATGTGAGGATGTGATGATGTGTGTGTGTGTGTGTGTGTGTGTGTGTGTGTGTGTGTGTGTGTGTGTGTGTTGGACGGGAGGGGGGGTATTTTATTTTCCAGAGGCCAAGGAAACTTTATCAGGACGCATAGTATCCTGATCCATAAAATAACTGGCCTTTAAAAATATAAATGTGCCTGTCTCTATGGGAATTTAACATGGGGGGGTGTATACTTATGCCCCCTGCATTTTAAGGAAGAACATTTATTTATGTACATACATTATTCATTCACAGAGAAAATTGGCATTAAGATACATTTTCAAAAGGTGTTTTTATATTTCTCTTTTTAATCAACTTTAGCATGGGTGTGTAAATGTATTCAAGACTGTAGGTCTGGCTATATGAATGTCATGCCTTCAAATCACCAAATGATAGATAGATAGATAGATAGATAGATAGATAGATAGACAGACAGACAGACAGACAGACAGATAGACAGATAGATAGATAGATAGATAGATAGATAGATAGATAGATAGATAGATAGATAGACTTTATTGATCCCAAACTGAGAAAGTGTGGCTCTACATCACCAAGGCACACTGCATCATACATATAAGAAACCAGTTTTGTAGTCCGGACCAAGTCATCACCAAGACCAGAGTGCATCAGACCAAGACTTTGAGGGTTTTAAGACTAAGACAAGACCAAGACCAGATTTGTGTTAGACACCCAGAGCCTCTTCTTCTGACTCCAGCATTCATTTTCTCAGGAGTGCATGTAAAA